>NC_052633.1:56969704-57272562 GCF_016161935.1 Mauremys reevesii | reverse complement strand
CCCGAACTGAACACAATACTCCAGTAGAGGCCTACTCAGCATGGAGTAGAGTGAAAAAATTACTTCTCATGTCTTGCTTATAACATTCTGGCTAATACATTCCAGAATGATATTGCTTTTTTTGCAACAGTGTTACACTGTTGACTTCTATTTAGCTTGTGATCCACTATGACCCCCAGATCCCTTTTCACAGTGATTCTTCTTAGGCAGTCATTTCCCATTTCGTATGTGTGCAACTGATTGTTCCTTCCTAAGTGCAGTACTTTGTATTTGTCCTTATTTAATTTCATCCTATTTACTTCCAACCATTTCTCCAGTTTGTCCAGATCATTTTGAATTTTAATCCTGTCTTCCAAACAACTCACAACCCTTCCTAGCTTGGTATCGTCCACAAACTTTATAAATGTACTCTCTATGCCATCATCTACATCATTGATGAAGATATTGAATAAAACCAGACCCATAACTAATCCCGGTGGGACTGCACTTGATATGTTGTTTCAGCTTTACTGTGAACCACTGATAACTGCACTCTGGAAATGGTTTTCCAACAAGTTATGCACCTATCTTATAGTAGTTCCATCGAGGTTGTATTTCCCTAGTTTGTTGATGAGAAGGTCACGCAAGACAGTATCAAAAGCCTTATTAAGTCAAGATATATCACATCTACCACATCTCCAGATCCACAAGGCTTGTTTCCCTATAGAAGAAAGCTATTAGGTTGGTTTGTCATGATTTGTTCTTGACAAATCCATGCTGACTGTTACTTATCACCTTATTATCTGTAGGTGTCTGCAAATTGATTGCTTACATCATTTGCTCCATTATCTTTCCAGGCGCTGAAGTTAACCTGACTGGTTTGTAATTCCTTGGGTTGTCCTTATTCCCTTTTTTATAGATTGGCATTATATTTGCCCTTTTCCAGTCCTATGGAATCTCACCCGTCTTCCATGACTTTTTGAAGATAATCGCTAATGGCTCAGATATCTCCTCAGTCAGCTCCTTGAGTATTCTAGGATGTATTTCATCAGGCCCTGGTGACTTGAAGATATCTAACTTGTCTAAGGGCTTGTCTACGCTACCCGCCGGATTGGCAGGCAGCGATCGATCTAGCGGGGGTTGATAGACGTGATAAATCGACTGCTGAACGCTCTCCCGTTGACTCCAATACGCCAGCAGAACGAAAAGCGCAAGTGGAGTTGACGGGAGAGCATCAGCTGTCGACTTACTGCAGTGAAGACACCGCAGTAAGTAGATCTAAGTATGTTGACTTCAGCTATGCTAGTCACATAGCTGAAGTTGCATATCTTAGATCAACCCCATGCGGTAGTGTAGACAAGCTCTAAGTAGTTTTTAACTTGTTTTTTTCCCTATTTTAGCCACTGATCCTACCTCATTTTCACTGACAAGTTAGATGTCCAATTTCTACTAACCTTTTTGGTGAAAACTGAAACAAAAAAGTCATTTAGCACTTCTGCCATTTCCACATTTTCTGTTATTGTTCCCCCCTCCTCATTGAGTAACAGACCTATCCTGTCCTTAGTGTTCCTCTTGCCTCTAGTGTATTTGTAGAATGTTTTCTTGTTAGCCTTTATGTTTCTAGCTAGCTTAATCTCATTTTGTGTTTTGGCCTTTCTAATTTTGTCCCTACTTACATGTGTTATTTGTTTATATTCATCTCCTGGTTAAGCCTGGGTGATCTCTTGCCATACTTTCTATCTTTCTCATTCAGTGGGATAGCTTGTTCTTGTGCCCTTAATAATGTCTCTTTGAAAAACTGCCAACTCTCTTGAACTTGTTTTCCCCTTAGACTTGCTTCCCGTGGGATCTTATTTACAATCTCTCTGAGTCTGCTAAAGTCTGCCTTCTTGAAATCCATTTTCTTTATTGTGCTGTTGTTCCTCTTACCATTACTTAGAATCATGAACTCTACTATTTCATGATCACTTTCACCCACACTGCATCATACTTTCAAATTCTCAGCCAGTTTCTCCCTATCTGTCAAAATCAAATCTAGAACAGCCTCTCCCCTAGTAGCTTTCTCCACCTTCTGAAATAAAAATCATGTGTCCAATACATTCCAAGAAGTTGATGGATAATCTATGTCCCGCCGTATTATTTCCCCAACAGATGTTTGGGTAGTTGAAGTTCCCCATCACCACCAAGTCCTGTGCTTTGGATGATTTTGTTGGTTGTTTAAAAAAAGCTTCATCCACATCTTCCTGATTCTGTAGTAGACCTCTACCATGATATCACCCTTTTTTACATCCATTTTATCCTTACCCAGAGACTTTCATCAAGTCTGTCTCCTATTTCCATCTCAACCTGAGTCCAGGTATATACATTTTTGATATATAAGGCAACACCTCCTCTCTTTTTCCCTGTCTGTCCTTCCTAAGAAAGCTGTACCAATATTCTAGTTATGTGTATTATCACACCAAGTCTCTGTGATGCCAACTATGTGATAGTTATGTTTATTAACTATAATTTCTAGTTCTTCCTGCTTATTCCCCATACTTCTTGCATTAGTATACAGACATCTAAGATACTAATTTGATTTCCCCCTATGTTCTCTCTTCTCTTTCCCTTATCCCTGCTATAATTCTAACCCTTCTCCCAGGTTTCCATGTTTTTGACTTACCTGTGGGATTTTGTCTCCTGCCCCCATCAAGCCTAGTTTAAAGCCCTCCTCAGTAGATTAGCCAGTCTGTATCCAAATATGCTCTTGATAGGTGGGCCCCACCTCTTCTTGGCAGTCTTTCTTCACAGAACAGCACCCCATGGTCAAGGAAGCCAAAGCTCTCCTGGTGACATCATCCTCGCAGCCAGGCATTCATAGCCAGGATGCATCTGTCTCTGCTTGGGCTCCTACCCTTGATCAGAAGGATCGAAGAAAACACCTCCTGCATCCCCAACTCCTTCCTATGAGCCCTGTTGTCACGTCTGATCTGCCCAGGGTCATACCTCACAATATCATTAATGCCCACATGGATGAGTAGCATGGAGTGGTAGTCAGAGGCCCAGATGATCCTTGACAATCACTCCTAGGCTGCTCTAGTGCAAGCAGCTCTGTCTGTACAGATGAAAAATAGATTTTTGTAAATTAATTATTAAGGAATTGTTATAAAGTCCAATAGGTCAATTGACATCTACAACCATAGCTTATAATCAGGTAAGATATCTTCTACTGATGCTCTCATAATGTCATGACGGGGGCATTGATGGTCTGACCTAGTGGTTGGAGCAGGAGTCAGGACAGGTCAGACCATCAATGCCCCCGTCATGACATTATGAGAGCATCAGTAGAAGATATCTTACCTGATTATAAGCTATGGTTGTAGATGTCTATTGACCTATTGGACTTTATAACAATTCCTTAATAATTAATTTACAAAAATCTATTTTTTATCTGTACAGACAGAGCTGGTCAGATACCAGTAGGTCAGAGCCTGAGGGCAAAACTTAGACATGCAGGAGCAGGTTACCAGAAGATCAGTAGGAGCAGGTATTGAAGGAGAAGCAGTCCTAAGAAGGAGAACCCAGTTACATGGACAACTTCCTGTTCTTGTGCTTTGTTGAAATAAGAGCTGGGTTAATAAGCACCTTACAGTTCTTTTGAAGTTTTTGTTTTGTCTCCTACATTTTCTGACCACCGTTTTTCCTCCTTTCCTCCTACACTCCTACCAGATCCTTCTCCCTGACTTCCATAGCTATTAATTTACTGCAGAGCCATTTACGCTTCTCTCCAAGGTTTTCCATTCCATACCATGGTTAATTTATGGGATGAATTTGCCTAGCAGTGTCTCATTCCATCAGGTTTTGAGAGTGAATAATTAGTTGAGACAACACCCGGTGTCAAATCCTAACTATCTTACTTTGACAAAACTCTTGTAAACCCCAGTGGGACATTTGTGTGAGTGCAGATTTGCTCCATAAGCTTTTGCCAGTGGTTGCTCTCTATTTATTCTGTTTCCAGTTTACTACTTCCTGTGTCATAGTCATGGCATGCACAACAAGTCAATAATTATGTGAGATACAGTAGCCTTCATCCACTATTGGCCTATATATTGCACTATGGAATAAAATCTTCCAACCTTTGATTGACAGTTACAAAGAAAAAACACCATCTTCCCCTGTCCACCCTGCCACCGCCCCCCCCCAAAAAAAAGAATTAAGAAGGGGCAATGGTCTTCAGCTCTGGGCATACAGTTGTGATACAGCAAAACTTGCTAGTTTTACCTCCAAAAAATAAACATTACCTCAAGCTCTGCACTATTCTCTTACACTTGTTTATGCTCACTATAGAATATACCTTGTATAATGCAATACTGAGGATAACTAATTAGTTATCAAAGGAAAATGGCATGTTATTAAGTAACCCTACTGTAGCTTATTAGACAGCAAACAGAAATTACTTGCGTTGCTTTTGAACCCGTGAAAACAAATGCTGGTGTGTGTGTGTGTGTGTGTGTGTGTGTGTGTGTGTGTGTGTGTGTGTGTGTGTGTGTGTGTGTGTTAAGACAGATAGAACAAGATTAAAGACAGTTAACTTATTTAGAGTAAAATTTTAGCTAGTTGAGCTAGGGCACTTGCAGAACATAAGCGCCATGGCTGACACCTGGGTGTTTGTCAACCAGGTTCAAAATAATGCTCTCAGGTGTAAAATACAACTTGTATCCTCCCATGGAAATTTTTTCTGGTTGGAAGGATATCTTCATGATGGAAGGAAGTAATGACTCCCTCTTGAGTGCAGTCAGTAATGCCAGTTATAGTGGGTAGCCCAACTGAGCAGAAACAAATAGCAGCTTACTTTTTCTGTCAAAGCTTGCGCACTGAGTGGAAACTAAATTATATATTGATGTTCGGCATTGTCTCATCCAGAACTGTGTGTTCACTGCAGTGAAATAGTTGCCTGAGTAATACTGGTCATATGCTCTGTCCTTTGAAAGGAAACAAAATGCCTGACAAATTAAAGTGAACAGCTCAGTTTCTGAATAAAGAAAACTTGTTTTGGGCCTTGCTCTCAAGCTCATGAGACAAGATTGCACACAGCCCTGATATTTTCTTCCTGACATAGGAACTTCCAATGTACGGTTCTTGGTTCTCTCTTCATTTTAATCTTTTATAACACTAAACAATAAAGCAGTTATAACTGACAAAATCAAAAGATGGACAAAGTTGAGATAAAGTAACTACCTGAACATCTTCCCATCACTGAAACTGGACTTAAAAACATCTTAAAGCTCTGGTGCCCTTCCCACACTGGCATTCCAACAGTGTGCTTATTGATACAACTGCACTTGTGATAGTGCTCTAGTGGGAAATTTCCTGGAAAAAACCTAGTGCAAATTCACCAGATTAACCTGAATTGTTTGTTTTCCCCACCTCAAACCCTCGCCTGCTCCTTCTATCACCAATGATATTTCCAACATCCTGTCTGAAACCTACATTTACAGTTCAGGGGAAATTGTTTATAGACCTGTGCAAATAATTGACTTTTTCTGGTTCAGGTGCCAAACCAAAAAGTCAGAAAAAAAAATTTGGTTCAGTCGAAACTGAAACTGATATTTTTACCAGTTTTTCTCACCGAAATACAAAAAACAAAATAAAACAAATTGTTTCAGGTCAAACAAAACATTGAGTGTAACTCAAAATGAATTTCTTTTCAGTATTTTGGTTTGGGATATTTTTTAAATTTAGCAAAATTTCTAAATGAAATGTTTCAGACCAAAAATTTGAAATAAAATATTCATTTCATAATCATCTAAATGAAATATTTAGGGTTTTTTTCCAACAAAAAAATCCCTCCCCGTTTTTTTTTTTTGGCCAAAATTCCTTCAGCATTAAACTCAGCTTGAGTCATGTGTTATCAAATGCTAAACACAAATCACATCAGATTTTATTAAAAATCTGCTCCAGCTTGCTCAGCTTGATGTGTTAAATTGTCCATTTTTAAAAACTGATCATGTTTATTCAAGCAGTGTCTAGTGGCTGTATCTGCAATGCATCTTAGGCACATAAGGCCAACATTTAGATGCCACTAGATCCTCAAAACCACTGCTCAGCTGCTTCCTAACCCTGTAGGTGCCTAAAGTCCCCTACGCACCTCAGGCTATGTCTACAGCTAGAGATAGGGGTGTGATTCCCAGCTTGTGTAAACATACTCGCACTAAGTCTCATCAAGCTAGTGTGCTAAACATAGCATTGGAGCCAGGGTGCCAAGGGCAACAGGGAGTGGCAGCAAGGGCTAGCTGTGCTGAGTATGTGCCCTGGTTCAGACAAGTTTGTACTTGGCACTGCTAGCTCTTGCTGCTGCTCGCTCTTGCCCATGCTACCCCCGCTACACCATGATTTTTAGCATGCTAACATGTTGAGAGCTAGTGCGAGTACGTCTACACCACCGGGGAAGCCCCCCTCCAGCTCCCAGTCTAGAGATTCTTGAAGTTTCCACTGCTAAAATCCCATAGGAACCTAAGTTTGCATCACTGGACATACATAAAACCACCTAACCACTGAGCTGCTCAGCACCCTAACTCACGCTTAATTCTGGCAGGATTCTCAGACTAGGCTTCCTCCACCTATCTTGCCACTGGGCCTGATTTGGTAGGCATTTTCAGAGGCTGCCAAACAGATCAAGCCCCACACTAAAAACAGCTGGGGCCTAGCAGGTCAGGAATTTTGTGCGGTGGCTGACATACATCTCCATTATATCCAGTGGTCATAACCCAGACCTGGGAATCCCCACTGCCTGATTTGGTGCAAGGACTTGACCCCTGGTCTTCCACCTGCCCTAACTGCAGTGTGGCAGGCATCAGAGGACAGACTGACCCACCTCGTTTCTTCAGAAACAGTTCTGCCAGGATTTCACAGATGCAAAATCCCAGTGTAAATGACTGTTTTCAGCAAAGAATAATTTTAATTATAGCAAATCTAAGGGATTGAACCTGCTCCCACTGATGTCAATGGGAGTTCTGCTATTGATTTCAATGGCAACAGAAACAGGGCTTAATATAACAGAACAGAATAGAACAGAGTCAGGCATAACATAGTCAGCTACTGCCCATCTTCCCCGTACCATTCTTTCAATACACTGACATATAGGTCTCCAAACTCCTTGGCGGTGCCAGTCTCTAGAAGCTGTCAGTGGAGAGAAGGAGTGGTACTCAACTGTGCCAAAATGTATGATGGTGATTTTATGATGTGGACAAACAACCACCAGATGGGCACTAGAGCAAATTTATTTCATTTGACCTCAGGATGATTTTTAGAGGATTTTTCCCCAACTATTTCTGACCCACTTGCTCTTACTTTTTCTTATAGCTTTCCCTCCTCTAACAAAAATGCTGTCAAGAAAGAAGAATGAGAAGCTGCTCTTCCAATCAGGGGCGGCTCTAGGAATTTGGCCGCCCCAAGCACGGCGGCACGCTGCAGGGGGCGCGCTGCCGGTTGCCGGTCCCGCGGCTCCAGGGGACCTCTTGCAGACGTGCCTGCGGAGGGTGCGCTGGTCCCGCGGCTCCGGTGGAGCATCCGCAGGCGAAGGTCCGCCGGAGCCGCCTGCCGCCCTGCCGGCAAAATGCCGCCCCAAGCATGCGCTTGGCGCGCTGGGGTCTGGAGCCGGTCCTGCTTCCAATTAATCTGATAATCAGGCACCACTCTCCATGCATTTCATAATTAATTTTCAACATATATTCAAGAGCCACTCCCCTCACTACCATCACAACTTCTACATTCTAAACCACCACACACAAAAATGGCGAGCAGAGTGCAAATGGCTTTGTCCTTCCTACCCCCCAACACTATCTTCAAAGATGCTTATAATTTTTATAATTCACTAGCAACTCTGTTGGTTCAGTGTGTACATACTGTAAAATATATTATCCATACCTATAAACATATTATTTTTTGCCTATCAGACAGAACCAGGAACTTGACAATACTCTACTTTTTTCAGTTAATGAAGGAATCCTTGTCAGTACTTCCTTGTCATGTAATTTGGGGTTGGTTTCTAAGATTGTCAATGGTGCATTAACCCACAAATGTTCTCTAGATATTTCTATAATAGGAGCTATATCCAATAAGCCTAAGTTTATTTTTCTCCCAAGTTTATTAATTGTAGGTTTGACTGTCTCCATTTGCTAAATTTATCACATTACCAAGACTTTGGCACACATTGTTCACATCTCACCACTCTCATTATCCAACTAAGGCCTTCATAGCATATGGTCCTCTTTTCTTAATTGCATTCACGGCTAGGCATCAAACTGAGCTAATCCTTCAAACAGTCAGGCTAATCAGTACAACGTATCTGACCACTGTTTGCACACATGCTGTTAAAAAAAGGAGACTAGGACTTAAGGAGCTACATAAATCAGAAAATGTTAGTGAATTCCAGTAAGGCTGTTTCTTTCTTTATCCATTTCAAATTATTTGAAATGTACCTTCTCTCTTATTTACATCTCAGAGTAATTTATTTTCTATACAAAAATATTAGGATGGGACAATATCCTAAACAACTGACCCTTAACTATAACTCATGTCTCCAGCTAAAGCCTCCCAAGAGAGAGAATTTAAACAGAATGACTAACACTACTCATTTTGTTACTACCATTCATTGGAAAATACAAGATAGATTATTTTTGGCAGTCTTTCCTTCTTTTAACCAGAATTTACGGTGCCATAAAAATAGAGATATTGGGTTTTGTAATTACCATTAAGCACTAGTCTTATTGGAAAGAGGTCTCATGCAGCCTATAATTTATTCATCATACCTCTGACATATATGCAGCAAACCTGTTAAATCATCTCAGGCATGTTACCTAAGAACTAGGAAGGAGATAAGGTAAGGGGAGTGAGATTAGCTTTTATATTTTAAAGGTCTACTTGGTTGCAGGCTATATGAACCAGAGCCAATAGAAATTTATATCTGAGTATTGTTAAATAAGATTCTGTTTGAGGTTTGCTTATCCCAACACTGATAGGTAATACATAGAGCTTTACCATAATTTAATCAATACCATGCATGACAGAAGTTTAGTGGATCTCTATATTATCTCTCACCAACTTATTTTATCTAAGGCAGCTGAAGATCATTGTTTCTTCAGTCAATTGCATGACTTCATTATCCTAGAGCTAACGGCATTCTTTTAAAGAGTTTTCTTTTGCTAAAAATTCTGATTTCACAGAACAGAGATTGCAAGTAAGATGCCTATGTATCCACCTTAAAGTGGACTGTTCATTCACCCTACTGATGACAGACTATTTTCCAATTTAAAATCTTAAATACCTATTTTGATCCCAGTCCTGCAAACAAATACACACACAAACACACACTCACAACTTTACATGCACATGAGCAGTCTCATTGATGGCATCAGTCTGACCATTGTTTTTGTTATGAAAGCATCAGAGGAATGAAATTATAGCAGTTTTCTCAGTGGAACATGCTAGAGACATAACCCATTTCAATTGTTAAATTAGGAGTTAGGGCATTGTTTTATCAGATCAAATCCTGAACTATCTTTAACTGTAAATAAACATTTCAAACACAAATATTACAAATACTCAAAAGCCTTCCTGTGACGGGGTGCACTCGCTCCACACCAGATTGGAAGGGGTTAACGCCACATTGTGGACTGATGAAGCCATGCCCGCCCCCCGCCACACACACTGGGCATGCTCCAGCTGTACCAGTATAAAGGAGAGCAACCCAGGTCAGTCTGGAGGAGATGCCGGCAGAGAAGGATGTGTGCCAGGAGCTCCTGCTGAGGATGGCCTCCAGCCTGTGCCAGAGGGGAGCAGAGACGTGGACCACAGCCTTGGACTACAGCAGCCCACGGAAACCCAGGGACTGGCTGGTGCTGCAGAACTAAGAGATCCTAATGCTTCCTGGACTGCAACGCCCAAGACTGTGGTAGGAAGTGACCTGGGGCGGTGTTGGAGCGCTTGGTGTGTTTCAGTGGGACTTCTCGCTGAGCTGATAGCTGGTCGTACCACCGCTACTAGGGCCCTGGGTCGGGGCCTGGTGAAGTTGGGTTGGAAGTCGGGCCCCCCTACCTGGGCTGCCGGCCCTCTTGCCGTGGTCCCCATGAACACTGGCCATTAGGCCACACTGCCTGGACTCTGGCCACTAGGCCATACTACCCTGACCTAGCAGGGTATTTTGAATAAACTCTGGCCATTGGGCCACACTGCCCTGACAGTGGGGGGAAGTTTCATAGATTCCGGCCGCTAGGTCGTACTAACCTGAATGAGGTGGGGCCTTTTTTGTAAACTCTGGCCATTGGGCCACTCTACCCTATAGCTAAGCCCAGACGTGCGGACTTGAGCTGAGGGAGTTAGGCATGTAAGGGGCAGGCCCCAGCCCCTATTCCCTGAAAATATTCACCGGACAGGGCCCACCTTAACCATGTCACACTTCCTTACAAATTAGTTTCTGGAAAACCAATCTAAAAGTTACCCCACTTCTTTCTAGTGGACCATATTGTAATGTTCATCCAGTTAAATGGATTTTGATTCTTGTGCTCTTGGAAGTGCTCTAAGAGCAAGTGCTCCACATCAGTACTCTACCTAGTACACTTACAAGGATTTTACCACAATAATGAACTGATAGCAGATGAAGAGATGCTGTTATCAGCTTTTAAGTAAAGAATTGCAGAATTTTAAGCTCTTGTTTTAACTTTACTTACACTATATATGTCTCAGAGTTTACCATAATTGAAATGAGAGAGATGTGGAATGCAGCCATCTTTTTTAAATGAAGAAAAATTATCCTTTCACACACATCCACATTTAGGCCTCATTTCTCATTATTAGAGTCTCAAATATATAAATTCTGTAAGGGGACAAAAAGCCCTAAAATCTGGTTTGATACTACAGATAGAACTTTAGACTAGAAATCAAGTACTATAGTTTCATACCTTCTGAGTTTATATAGGGAAACATTACCTCAAGATAACCATTTAAAAAAAATGTATTCAGGCAATTTATCCCTGAGGTAGATCCAATACATTTGGCCCCTTATGTGAAATAAACCAATTCAAATTCAGTGCGGGCATAACTTCATTGATTTCAATGAAGTTATGCTAGCAGATAACTTGAGCCCCATAAAACCAAAATCACTGAACATATAATTTCAAGCTGTTTGATACATTTTGAAAGTATGCAGATGATGGAATCAGAGCACACAATCAAAGTGCTTGGGGTTACATGTGGATAATATATACCGGTACTTGTCACTTGTGTACTGTCTCTCCTTGGCACAGGGAATGTCTTTTGGCTCAGTCCTCCAAGGTAGTGTGTACTGTCAACACTCACTGAAGTCACTGGGAGTAGTGGACATGAAGTACCATACAGGGGAGAACCCTCTGTCTGATTTGCACAGCGTTGAGTAACTATTTAAGAAATATTAACACCACAAACCATAGAATACTTGCTTGTAAACACTTTGGGACATAATTTGATCTTTACTACAGAAAACACACTGCAATTAAGAAAAGCACAGGCCTCTGGTGTTTTAGAAGCTCTTTCAAGCTTTGTAAAAGGGACTGCTTGGAGTCTTAGATTTTCAGATGCAGATAATTAAGTTCTGCGTTAGAGACTTATTAATATAAAATGCACAAAAGACTAGACAGACTGTAACAAGCACAATAGAAAAAATCTAGACATACAGAGAACAAAGCTGCAAGGCCTGAATGACCTTTTACTGTTCCTGAAATTCTCACATTACGATGTTTGAAAATGAAGATTGCCAAACAGATGGAGCTGTTAACCAGTTTAGAAAACAACACGACATACACACAAAACAGCTTTAGGGAGAAACTTGCATTTCAGATGAAATGCTACAGGTCAGTTATGATCAATCAAAAGCCCAAAGAGATAGCAGAAGCCTCAACCTTTTTTTATACAAGCCAGAAGATACAGAAGGCATAGATCCAAATCAGCTGTAATTTTTCATCCACATGATACCCCCACTAGTCCTGGTAGACAGAAGATTATGTGAATGTCTCTGAAGAAGGGAATTGAAGTTGGCAGTATAATACCAGCCTGCACCGACTGCCTTCATTTTTTAAAATAGTGTATGCATTGAATAAGTAAGGCCAATTAAATCCTATGAGGGCCTAAGGAAATGGTGCCAGCAGTCAATTACTGTTTGAGAAAATGGTGTTAATAAATCCAGATTTTCACATGAAAACTAAAACAGAAATTCATCTTCACTTTTTTCTTAAATGGAACCTAAGTAGAGCTCTTCAGGCACATTTTCCTGTGGACTGAAACTAACAAACATTGTCTGCTGCCAGTTAAATACTAGGTTTTGTTGCAATTTCAAACATTTTTGCTCACAGAAAAATGCAGTTTTCAAAACAAAACAAAATGTGTATGTCATGGCAAAGCACAGGGTTGAGGCAAAAAGGTGAGGTTCTTTTTGGATGTCATCTTCTTAAATCTTGAATCTCAGCCATGTGGGGAGGAGTAGTCAGTTTTACAACTTAGGGTGGGGAGGGGAGAGACAAGGAAAAAGGGAGGGGGAAGAGAACAATTGCACAGATATTTGTGTTGAAGAATCTTAGTGTATGTCTACACAGCAACTAGACACCTGCGGCTGGCCTGTGCCAGCCGACTTGGGCTCGCAGGGCTTGGGCTGCGCGGCTCTTTCATTGTTCTGTAGACTTCCGGACTCGGGCTGGGCTCTAGGACTCTGCAGGTTGGGAGGGAGTTTAAGTACAGGGTGATACCACAATTCCAATTTATGTCACACACTATACAGCCCATATCAGAGGTTTTCAACCTGTGGGGCACCCCCTCCAGTGGTGTGTGGAGGAATATTTTACAAGGGGACGACATACCATCCAGCAACTTTAATTCTGCATTACTTTAGCTTTCCGCTATTCATTTATTTGCTCACAGTGGAAGAGCTTCAACAGAAGAGACTGAGGGTGACCTACTCATGCAACCTCATACATCAGTGATGAGAGCACATGCCTATAAGGTGGCAGATCCCTCTTCAAATCTCTTCTCCTTGTCAGGCAGAAAAGGGACATAAACCAATGGTCTCCCTCATTCCATCCTAACCACTAGACTAAAAGTGTTGAGGAAGTCCTTGTTGGCCACCCCCTTCTTACAAGAAACACCTTAAGTGTCTTACTCCAAGAGATGGTTTACAGCTGAGAATCCCAAACAGAGATAGGTGCCTCCCGCCAACCCAGATTTAGATGCCTAACTCCATGAGTGGGGCAAGACTTAGTGCATACCCTTCTACTTGGCATCTCTCATTGATAGCTTAGGCAGGGAGTTGCTTAGAATGCTGACTTTTGTGAATCTTATTTTTAAGTGCCTATCTTTCTCCATTCATTGTGCGGGAATCTCAGTGGTTTTTCTAGACATTGCAACACCTAAGTCCCTTTGTGAGTCTAGTCCTTACTGTTTAGGTAAACTTCTGTGTTGGTTCAAAGTTTCCATCATTTTATTAAAGTAGTTAAATCACTGTTTTCCAAAGCAAGTAAGAATTTTCTCACAGATAAAAAGGATATTTAACATTCCTGTTGGTTCTCAGTAATTTGCAATAACTTTTGAGCAATATGCCTAGGACTAAAGCACCTAAAAATAACAAAATATGACAAGACAGACCCTTGTGTGGTGTTGTCTCAATTGCATAGGCTTGGGTTTCCACAGAGCCTAGAGGTAGTTAGGTCTTCAACCTCCCACTGAATTGCAATCCACTGGAAGTTGGAAAACTAACTCTCTTTGGTTCCTTTGAAAATCTCAAGTATACAGACTATAGTTCTAGGTTATTAAATTTTACCCCCACTCTGCTACTAAGAGCAGTAATAGGTAAACCAGGAAAGCATCTGACTGTCTCAAAAGGTTAACTTTGTCTTCTGGCATAAAATGAATACAAGTGCTCAACAAAAAGTGAATGAATAAATTTGGTCTCAAGAGGAGTTTTAAAATGCTAGCAACTGGCATGGCCAATGGATGTGCTATGCAGTTGGGGAAAGGAGGAATTTAGAGAGGGAAAGAAAATACCTTATGAAAGAAAGGGAAAAAATGACTCATTGTAGTGTATAAACACAAATGATGACTTGAATAGGAATGTTTTGCTTTGGGAATAATTTACTATCTTTCTTGAAGTTAGCAGCACTAAAGTTGCTTTGGTTTGGTTAGCTGGGGAAAAAATGGGTCACTGCATTGATCTGTTCATTTGTGTATGCAATGTCCTGAGAGAATTATTCTTGTAGGAGTGAACAGACTTTTCAGAAATTATCTTACGCGCTGGTCCTGGTTTTGTTAAAATCAATGGGAATTTTGTCACAGATCTCTGTGAGATGAGGATCAGACCAACTGTGTGTGTGAGAGAGTGAGCAACAAAGAAACCCCGCTAGGTTTGTGCGCAAGATGCAAAAACCCTGCCAGCTTCATGTATTTGTGTGTGAGTTGCAGAAATCCTGCCAATGTCTCATTCTCAGCCAGATACTTCAGTGTACTGGAAATAATAACAGAATACAGAAGCTGCACTCACAATTGTGTTTTGCCAGAAGCAATTGAGCCATTAGTTGTGTTAAAATACTGAAACTAAAAATGAATTAAGCAAAATGATTACCTGCTACTTCAGCCTGTTAAGAGTCCTGAAATGTCTCTTTTTAAAATGACACGCTGGAATGCCGTGAACCCACTCAAATTGAAGCCCATCCGAATTTGACTACTTTTTTTTCCCTTTTCTCACCATTTTCTCTGAGTACACATTCCTTCAGTAGCTGGAGTTCTTAGTGTGTTGTCATTGTGTAACCCACATGCTTATACTTCAGCACTTGATTTTTTACATGCAAAAAAAGTGAGAGAAGCAGTGAGACGGAGACACGGATTTTAGTTGAATCCACCATGTCTTTTCAAACAGCAAGACAGAGCAACTTGGAGCTACATTTAGGTACCTAACTGCCCTGTGGGTGCCTAAGCCCAACATTTAGGCACCACTGTCATTCACAAAACTCATGCTCAGTGGTCACCTCATTCTGTAGGCATGTAAAGCCCCTAGGTGCTTATGTTTTTACTAGCAAAGTCCCTGAGGCACCTACATTTCTGCTGCTGGGCATGCATAAAGTCTTTACATTGCAGAGCAGCTCAGTGCCAAACTCTGGGGGATTCACAAATTAGGCGTTCCCTAGCTGCCCTCTCCTGAGGGGCCAATTAGTAGGGATGCTCAAAGATCACCTCAGAGCTAAGTGGACATGTCCCCTTATACCTCAAAGGCCAGTTGTTAGAACACTCAGCTAGGATATGGACAGCAAAGGTTCAAATCCCCACTCTACTTGATTCAGAGGCGGGATTTACCCCAGGTGAGTCCACAACCACTAGATGATTCTAGGTGGGGGTCTCTCATTCTCTCCTGCTGAAATCATTCCACTTTGTATGAAATAATTAAACATTCATGAGGCCAAAAAATGAGTGAGAATGACCATAGCCCAGTGACTAAAGCTCTCACTCTGGAGTTGGGAGCCCTGGTTTCAAGACCCTGCTCTGAAACAGACAGAGTGAGTGATCTAGCCACTAGCTATAAGTACAGGCTCCTCTTCCTTGTTTTTTCTTGAGAAAGGACTGACCTGTCTTAAGTACCTAATTCCAAGAGAGGGTTCACGGCTGTGAATTCTATTGTACCTCCCTCCAATCCATACTTAGGCTCCTAAATCCTCTTGAGGGAAGAGGCTTAAGCCACACCCCTCTCCTTGGCATTTCCTGCTGACTGATGTAGGTATTTCCCCACTCAGCATGCTGGCTTCTATATGTCCCTTTTTTAGGCACCTAGTTCTCCCAATGCATTATATAGGAAGCCTAGTTGCCTATGATATGTCTCCGCTGCTATTAAAAACCCAAAGCTGGGCTGTGCCAGCTGAGTCAGGCTCACAGGGTCTGTTTAATTGTGTTAGGGCTCAGGCTGGAGCCTAGGCTCTAGGACCCTGCAAGGTGGGAGTTTGCCAAAGCTCAGGCTGCAGTCCAAGCCCGAACACCACAGTTGAACAACCCCGCGAGTCTGAGCCCTGTGATCCCAAGTCAGCTGGCCTGGCCCAGGCACGGGTGTCTAATTGCAATGCAGACATACCCTAACTTGGTATTGTGAATTCCACTAGCCAGCAGGGAATGCAATGCCCAAGTCTCCCTTGTGAATCTAGCCCTGAGTTAAGAGAGCCCAGAAACAGCCAGAAGTAGGGCGTGGTAATTACTGGACATTCTAGGTAGCTGCTTCTGAAGCTGTATAGAAAATCTCCATTAAGGGCAACCAGTCTTGCAGGTTCCACACATTTGCCATCTGAAAGCTGTACCAGTCAGAGCTTGGGGGCGGGGAGGCAAGAAGGCTATAAATTTGTGAGTTGGAGCCAGCCCTGTGAAGTCAGTGGTTGATTAATTAAGGTTGAGGTATGTGTCTGCTGTGAAGGCTGTGTCCCAATACCTGTACCACTTTGGATACATGCTGTGGATTCCCAGTGCTGCTAGAAACTTACAAGACAGGCAGCTATCATCTTGGGGAATGTAATTGCTGCTGGCTGTAAGGATGCTTGCACTGTTTTGCTTGGATGATTCTGGAGTGTTTGAAGGGGATTCATAGGCTGCCATTCTTTTTAGACTTTGGAGAATCCAGGTGATGCACACATTTTGAGGCAATGCTATAGGGGCTGAGAAATTACCCCAGTGAGATGAAAGGGGAACATGTTTGTATGTGTGTACCCAAGTCTAAAAGTGTCAAACCCTTGCCCAGAAATATATGTAACAGCAGCAAAATGGGGAAAGCTGAATAAAAACCACCAATAAATTTGCTGCCTAATTGGTTTTGTTAAAAAAAATTCTAAGTATTGCAAATACTACTTACCACTCTTTTTTATGTTATTTTGTTTACTAAGAAATTGTATCCCACTTTGAAACTGTTATTAACGCCTACATTCAGGGATTTGCATCTCATAGCTCTCATGCTTAACTCTGTGTAATACTTTTGGAATAGACAGTACTCTGGCCAGAGACTCAGCATAGACATAAGCTAAAGTTCAGTAAAATGGGAGTGTAATAGTTGTACCATACTACCTTTGCGAACACACACTCTTGCCCATTACAATTGTATTTTTATACAGCTAGCAGCACTGCTATGTTGCACCTATGCAATGCAGTATGGGCAGTAGAATACACAGGCTGCCCAGAAAATGGGCATGGACAGAGTGAAAGTGGTAGGAGACAATGGTAGGAAAAAGTAATTTATAGAGCTTGAAACAACCCAGATTACACTGGCCAATGAGCCACGTGGTTAATATTATTTGTGGAAGACAGGCTTCTGCACCAGTGTGGACCAAAGCTTGCATCTCCCTATCAGATCTAGTGGTCCTAGTGGCCTGCGTATTACAGCTTTATGGTATTCATTTTTCTGTCAGAGGCACAGTTTGGTTAGCTACTTTGCGAGCCTGTAGGGGGCCAGTCTTGCCACCAATTCTGCTCCGATGCCTGTGGAATACAGGGCCTATCATTCCATGTTCTGGTAAGCACATCAACTCCTGCGACCAAAGATGGCTGATGCCCTCAGCTGTATCTGCTTTTTCTTTTGCAGAAGTTGTAGTCTCCCTCTACATCCTACCATGGATCTAATGCACTGCAGAAACTCTACCTTCCCATGAATGCCCAGTGGTGGTGTGACATGTTTTTCATGGGTTAGCACATTTTTTAGTACATCACTTGTTCCTGCACACAGGGTTTTATTGTTGGGTTTTTTTTAATTATTATTTTATTTTTCATTGTTTGGGAGGATCAGACATCCCATTCCCTGTCTGACACATTTTCCTATGTCTCTCTTAGACATCACCATTCAAACTGCATTGAGCAGAAAACAAATATCCACCAAACTGCATGGGCAAAGGACTTGGTACTGTGCACCTGATCATTTCTGTATCCCTAAGAGAATCTAACTCGTCCTGTGAATAGTCAGTGAGGCCAGCTGGAGTGCAGAGTATGCACTTAAAACCATTTCACTGTCTGCTAAAGCACTGCAAAGGCTGCCACAAAAATGACTTGGGGAAATGGCGGGGGATGGAGGGAGGGGGGAAAACTCCTTAGATCATGTGAAGGCATACAGTGTAACCAAAGCTGGATACAGATGCTCAGATACCACATGCATGGAAAAGGGTTTGAGATGCTGCTGGCATGCTTTGCAAAAGAGAGAAAGAGGTACAGGGTAAACATGACAATGATACATCATAGGGGAGAGAGAGAGACAGAGACTATTATTGATTGATGAATGAAATAAATGACAAGGGATTTCCTTGTAATATTTGAGAATATGGGCAGATGTGTGAGTTTAGGTTTCTGGGTAGCACAGTGAAAATTGAGGCATCATGACAACTGCTCTGCTGTCTACAATTATTAAATCTAGTAATAATTAAAGAAAGAAGAAATCACATGTGATAAATGCTAATTCGCTACTGGAAGGTGCTCAGATACTGTGGAGATGAAGATGGTACAAGAACCTATATACAATAGAAGTGTGAAAGCACTAGAGTTATGTTTATTAATTCCATGTTATGTTTATTACTTCCTCTGTTTTTGAAGATCCCAATAATAACAAATAGCTTCAATAAACCATAGCATAGATGTGGTTTGGATCATGTGACCTTCACGTAATTTGAGAAGGATCACCCCATTGCCTTTTGGAGGAAGAGACAAATGTTTCCCAGAGGTACCTAAACAACCTTCTAATGGGGAGCATCTTCTTAGGAATACGTTTGCTTGCAGTATATTATGCAATCACCCAATGTCTCTGTGTGTTGCATGGACTTCCAGACAGTGTGAGGTATCTGGTGAACAAGATGGAGAAAGCTGGAACTTGAGCTGTGTGGAAGTCTTTTTGCATCTTTTTCACATAATGAAAGCAAGGAAGTGAGTAATGTAAATGGTTAATATATACTGCTAACGGTTAAAGTGGATTCACACAGCCAAAGAGAAGGGGTGATGTTATTGTGCTGCTCCCCCAAGGCAGGGATAGGAGAGAACTCCTCTCTGTTGTTGTCAGAAGAGGAGGACCACAATTCCATTCAGCCCCCCCTCTTACTTTCATTCCTGTATCACATTGTACTATATACACCCACAAGCATTCCACAGGGGGATTTATATTTTTGAATGAAATTGTGTGGTAAAACTAACAGTTTGCTCAGAGGAGTTAGAAAAATAGTTTTGTTGTGTTTATCCAAACTGCTTTTCACAAGTGTGCTGAAATTTCTAATGTCCTTCATTAAATTGCAGGAAGACTGTCCCAGATGAAATCATCATAGGCACTTTTCCGATATCCTTACTTTCATATTGTGACAGATTTTTTGGTCTAAGAAAGTATTTGATCTGAAAGGATTTTTTTAACATAGACAGCATGATGAGGGATTACTAATGTTATGTAGACTTATGTGTCTTTTTACAGGTGGTTGAGACAGTTGATAAATTAAATAAAATGGCATAATGTGAAACTATTTTGGAAAAAAATGTGTTAGTGAAATGATGCTTTGGAACAAATACCAGATGGTGTCTTGTTCAAATTCTAGTTTTCCTTTTTCTTATTTCCATCTAATATCAAAAGGATGAAGTATTCCTCACATCCTCTCCAAATGCTGTGTGTTGCTTCATGCAGGGGTTGAAATTCAATGACAAGTGAAGTCATGCTTGTATAACTGGCCAGCTGATAGCACTGCTATTATTAAGGTTACCTGACACTTCTCATTATAAGACTGTGTTTTCAGTTGTGTATAACTTTGCCAAGCTTTAATCATTTTGGCTGAAATTTTGCATGGCAAGTATTTGATGCAGGCTGGTTGGTTGGTTAGGTGGGGGATTTTGTGGTTTTTTTGGATTTTTTTTGTTTAAATTACATTTAAATGGTTCAGCTGTTTAAGAATGAGGATAGGGGAAAATACATTGTTTTGCCCATGTTTAAAAAATAAAAATAAAAAATGTTTGTGCCCATTTGTCTGAATAACTTTGTGTCCTCATACTTTGGAGCAAGACTTTGAAATTTGGCAGTCCTTTATGTCATGAATGTGCCTTTTGCCAACGCCATGAAAATCCACCCAATTTTCATAAAAACATAGAAATGTAATATTGGAAGGCACCTTACAAGGTCATCTAGTCCAGACCCCTGCACTGAGGCAGGACTAAGTAGTATTTACACAATCCCTGACAGGTATTTCTCTAACCTGTTTTTAAAAACCTCCAGTGACAGAGATTCCACAAGCTACCAAGGTAATTTGATCCAGTGCTTAGCTACCCTGACAGTTAGGAAGTTTTTTCTAATATTCAACCTAAACCTCCCTTGCTGCAACTTAAGCCCATTACTTCTTGTCCTGTCCTCAATGAATAAGGTGAACAGTTTACCACTGTTCTCTTTATAACAACCTTGTACATACTTGAAGACTGTCATGTCTACCCCTTAGTCTTCTCTTGTCCAGACTGAAGCCCATTTTTTTTCCAATATTTCCTCAAAGTCATAGTCATTCTTGTTGCTCTCCTCTGGACTTTTACCAGTTTGCCCACATCTTTCTCGAGGTGTGGCGCCCAGAACTGGACACAGTAACCCAGCCGAGGCCTTATCAGGGCTGAGAACAATGAAAGAATTACTTCTTGTATCTTGCTTACAATACTCTTGCTAATACATCCCAGAATGATGTTTGCTTTTTTGTAAACAATATTACATCGTTGGCAAATATTTCATTTAGGATCTACTATAGCCTCAGATCCTCTTCTGCAGTGTTCCTTCCTACGCAATCATTTCCCAATTTGTATTTGTGTAACTAATTATTCCTTCCTAAGTGGAATACTTTGCATTTAAATTTCATCCTACTTATTTCAGACCATTTCTCTAGTTTGTCAAGATCATTTTGAATTTTAATCCTATACGCCAAAGCACTTGCAGCCCCTCCCAGCTTGGTATTGTTCACAAACTTTATAGGCGTACTCTCTATGCCATTAGCTAAATCATTGATGAAGAGATTGCATAGAATGGGATCCAGGACAGATCCCACTCTATATGCTCTGCCAGCTTTACTGTGAACCTTTGATAATTACTCTCTGTGTTTCAAACCGGTTGTGCACCCACCTTACAGTAGGTTCATCTAGCCTATATTGTCTTAGTTTGCTTATGAGACGGTCATGTGAGAGAGAATATCAAAAGCCTTACTAAAGTTGAGATATGACGAAGTGGGCATTCACCCACGAAAGCTCATGCTGCAAAACGTCTCTTAGCCTATAAGGTGACACAGGATTCTTTGCTGCTTTTATCATATCTACTGTTCCCCTCCATCCACAAAGGGGTTTTGTTATCCTGTCAAAGAAGGATATTAGGTTAGGTTGACAATTTGTTCTTGACAAATCCATGTTAATTGTTACTTATCTTCTAGGTATGTATCATCTTCTATGTCAGGGGTCAGCAACCTTCAGCACATGGCCCATCAGGGTAATCCACTGACGGGCCGTGAGACTTTTTATTTATGTTGACCATCCGCAGGCACAGCCCCCTGCAGCTCCCAGTGGCCACGGTTCACCGTTCCCAGCCAACGGGAGCTGCCGGAAGCAGTGGCCAGCACTTGCCTGCGGCTTCCCGCAGCTCCCATTGGCTGAGAAGGGTGAATCGTGGCCACTTGGAGCTGCAGGGTGGCCGTGCCCGCAGATGGTCAACATAAACAAAATGTCTCGTGGCCCACCAGCAGATTACCCTGATGAGCCACGTGCAGAAGGTTGCCGACCCCTGTTCTAGGTGCTTACAAACTGATTATTTGCTATCTTTCTGGATACCAAAGTTAATCAGACTGGCCTATAATTCCCTGGGTTGTCCTTATTCTCCTTTTTATACATAAGTACTAGATTTGCTCTCTTTCATTCCTTGGGATCTCTCCTGTCCTCCTTGAGTTTTCAAAGATAATCACTAATGGCGCAGAGATCTCAGAGATTTGGCCAAGTTATAAGAAGCTGAAAAATTACATTTTGCACATGCGGAGACCCTTCTTCAAGTTTAGCAGCAAGAATTTCCAAAGATTCCATCCTCACTGAACAGCATTCTCTCACAGCTCCTAGTACTGACCGGACTCAGGACGCACAGTCCCCACTGAGCATGCTTTTTCCAGTCCAGGCTACAGGGGCTCAGAAAGGTTTTCCATGTAATGGCTGCTTCCAGCTGCTCTGGGCCTGGATAGACAGTATGGAGCCTCACCTCTCCAGTGCTCCCAGTGCTCCCTTCCTGTTGGCACCTGGGTAGCATGGAGAAGGAAGAAGACTGGTCTGAATGCAGATGTTACAATAGCTGGACCACATGGGAGAGAAAGCAATAGATTGGGAGAAGGAGTCTGGTGGAAGTAGAACTGGAACTGGAGGGGGGAGAAGAAGTGTAGCTGGCTGGGGAAGGAGGCTGAAACTAGGGGTTGAAAGGGCGAGAAGACTGGGACTGGAAGCTGGTGAGTGAATATGTGCATGGTGAGGGGGCGGTGGAGTATGTGTGTGGTGAGGAAGGCTGGGAGAGTGTATATTTTTTCTGATTTTTTAAATTGATTTTCATAAAGAATGAATGAAAGTACACAATGAAAAGTACACCAAAGTAAATGACTTATAACTAATATATGTTTCCTATGTGCAATTTGACAGTGGTGGGGGTTTGGATCACTGTATATTTCTATATATTATGTACATTGTAATCCTAAGGCTGGGGGTTGTATGTATTTCTTGTTTATTCTCTTTATAGACCTATAATCAGAACAAGAGTTATTTCACAATGGACAAAGCACAAAGGAGAGAGGGGGTCAGCTGTACTGGCACAGTCAGCAAAGTACTTGAATGGTGGCAGGTTTCAGAGCAGTAGCCATGTTAGTCTGTATCAGCAAAAACAATGAGGACGAAGTGGGTTCTAGCCAATGAAAGCTTATGCCCAAATAAATTCGTTAGTCTCTACAGTGCCACAGCGACTCCTCACTGAAAGTACTTGAAGTTATCCCGTAATTGGCCCATAGTGGAACATGCAATGTGGAAACTCCCCTGCGCTTTGTGGCAGTCTGACAACTCCTAATCTGAACTCCGTGGACTGGCCCTCGCTCTATTTTTTGTCTAGTTTGTTTATCCCCAATAAAACAAAAGTCACATTTTCATTGTGCTCTTCTAAAGCTATGAAAAGAGGTGGATGCCATAATTCAAAGACTTGTTCTGTGTTAATATTTCAAGCCTTTGTTTTACTGTGGTGCCAGATAAGTTTAATTAAATTCATATTTGGATCCGTCTCATTGTACAGATACATGGTGGTTCAGAAGCCTTTTCAATCACCTCTCCAGCCCTTACTTATTCCTTTGCCTGGAGCATCAAGCCCCGGCAGGCTGTTGCACCTTAAGCTGCGCTTCTTTATCCAGCACATAGCAAAAATAAAGCAAAGTTTCTCAGGTACAAACGTCCTTATGTCACCTTTCCTGGAAAAGTGTAAAAAAGGAAAGTGAGATGCCGAAGTTGGAGAGCTCCCTGACTCAGTAGGATGCCTACCATGTGTTATAGAGGAAAAAAACAAGTATCAGAGGGGTAGCTGTGTTACTCTGTATCCACAAATACAATGGGGAGACTGGTGGCACCTTAAAGACTAAGATTTATTTGGGCATGAGCTTTTGGTGGCAAAAAACCCACTTCTTCAGATGCATGCTGTGCAAATTACAGATACAGGCATAGACATATATTGGCACATGAAGAGAAGGGTGTAACCTTACAAGTGGAGAACCAGTGTTGAAGGCCACTTTAGTCAGGGTGGATGTAGTTCACTCCTAATAACTGATGAGGAGGTGTCAATACCAAGAGAAGGAAAATAGCTTTTGTAGTGAGCCAGCCACTGCCAGTCCCTATTCAAGCCCCAACTGATGGCGTTAAGTTTGCAAATGAGTTGTAGTTCTGCAGTTTCTCTTTTAAGTCTGTTTTTGAATATTTTTTTGTTAAAGAATGGCTACTTTTAAATCTGTTATTTGGTGTCCAGGGAAATTGAAGTGTTCTCCTACTGGCTTTTGTATGTTACCATTCCTGATGTCTGATTTGTGTCCATTTATCCTTTTACGTAGAGACTGTGCGGTTTGGCCAATGTACATGGCACAGGGGCATTGCTGGCACATGACAGGCCCAACAAGGAAAATAACAGAACACCACTGGCCATCACGTACAGCCCCCCCAAAAAACCTCTCCAGTGCATCATCAACAATCTATAACCTATACTAGAAAATGATCCCCCATTCTCACAGGCCTTGGGAGGCAGGCCAGTCCTTGCTTACAGATAGCCCCCCCAGCCTGAAGCAAATACTCATCAGCAACTACAGACCACACCACAGAAACCAATCCCTGTAACAAATCCCATTGCCTTCTCTGTCCCCATATCTACTCTAGCGACACCATCAGAGGACCCAGCCACACCATCAGAGTCTCATTCACCTGCATATCTACTAGTGTAATATATGCCATCATGTGCCAGAAAGGCCAATGCATTGGCCAAACCGGACAGTCTCTATGTAAAAGGATAAATGGACACAAATCAGACATCAGGAATGGTAACATACAAAAGCCAGTAGGAGAACACTTCAATCTCCCTGGACACCCAATAACAGATTTCAAAGTAGCCATTCTTCAAGAAAAAAAATTCAAAAACAGACTTGAAAGAGAAACTGCAGAACTACAACTCATTTGCAAACTTAACGCCATCAATTGGGGCTTGAATAGGGACTGGCAGTGGCTGGCTCACTACAAAAGCTATTTTCCCTCTCTTGGTAGTGACACCTCCTCATCAATTATTAGGAGTGAACTACATCCACCCTGACTAAATTGGCCTTCATCATTGGTTCTCCACTTGTAAGATTACTTCCTTCTCTTCATGTGCCAATATATATTTATGCCTGTATCTGTAATTTTCATTCCCTGCATCTGAAGGAAGTGGGGTGTTTTTTTTCCCCAAATAAATGTTAGTCTTTAAGACTCCTCATTGTTTCTGAGAAAAAAAAAAAAACCACACACATGTAAACTCAATACCCTGTAAACAGAACTGCCATGGATTTCAACAAAGACCAAAAATTCACTGGCCCATAATCTCTGCTCTTAACAATACCTTTGCAACTCAACCAACACATGTGGGAGTGCCACCCACGCAAAAGAGACCAGAACTTGGCTGGCTGTGCCTCGTGGATAATATGTGAAAAATGATCATGCCACAGCTGCGCATTTGTGAACTCAAAGGTTACAAAGATGGAATGCTTTCATTTTATGTTCACTTTAGTGAAGACACATACAATAGAATAGAGGTAAGCAATAAAAAAAAGACGCTTTGTGTGCTTGTGGTTACATCCCGATCAGATGAGCTGAGCTTCAAGGCATTTCCCAGAGCCCTAATAAAACAGCCAATTTAACATAATGATTATGGGCAATTTTTTCCAACTCCATATAGATTCAGGGGTTTAATTTTAGGCACCCAAGCATTAACCAGTTGGCCTAGACAGCTAGATACTGGCAGTCCCAGCTTGTGAGCATCAAAGGGGGGGAAGAGGCCACAGGAAGCCATCCCCTAGGTGTACTCCCTAAGGTGGTCAGAGTGTGGCTGCTCTTTGAGTAGACACACCGAGCAAGAGCAGAACATAAGGAGCTCTCCCCCCCCGCCCCTCGGCGTGCCCATTGGAATGGTAGTGCTTCACCTCCCTGTGTGCAGGCGGCAGTCAGTCTAATGCAGCCTCAGGAGCAGCACGCTCCAGAGCAGTGGTTCTCAAACTATTGTACTGGTGACCCCTTTCACAGAGCAAGCCTCTGAGTGCGACCCCCCTTTATAAATTAAAAACACTTGTTTATATAGTTAACACCATTATAAATGCTGGAGACAAAACAGGGTTTGGGGTGGAGGCTGACAGCTCATGACTCCACCCCCATGTAATAACCTCGCGACCCCCTGAGGGGTCCCGACCCCTAGTTTGAGAACCTCTGCTGCAGAGGGACACATCAGAGTGGGATGGCAGCATGCACAAGGCCCAACCCCATTCTGCCCCCACTGTTGTGCAGAGGCTGACACTGGCTGGAGGGTACAGCTATGTCCACATTACAAGCTTAGGGGTGTGATTCCCCTGCTCACAAACACATACTTGCACTAGCTCTCAGTGTGTACATGTGCAGGGGAATCACACCCCTAGCTCATAGCATAGTCATGGCCTAAAAGAAGCAGTAGTACTGCCCCTCCTGTTTGCAAATGAAAATTTGTTCCCACAGATATGTAAGAGCTATGTACCCATCCCATACAGATTGGCCTGCTGTGGGTGCACAAATGTGATGCTCTGCGGGCTCTGAGTGGGCATTGGCACAGTAATGTGTGTGCTGCTGTCTCACCCTGCTTAGAAAAGCTGGCCCCATGTGTTCTTGTAGTAAGGTACAAAATGCAAGTGGTAACCTACTGAGCCATGATGATATGTACCACTTGTCTCTGAACTTCACTTGATATATTTATTTGCTGTTTAGCATGTCACAACTATTTGAAAACCAATAAAAACCTGCACATGATTTTTCTATTGTGACACGTCCACTGTTTTCTGAAGAGAAGTCACTGGTGTAGGTGATATTGTTATTCATCTCTTTCCTCTTCTAAGTGCCTGGGATTTACTCACATATTTCATCAATACATTTTTTCATTAAGTCCTCTTGACCCAATGCCTAGAAGTGCAAGAGGCATGAAATTTGTTTGCTCCCTCCCAAGAGTCTTCAAACACTTGTCCACCTTTCCAGTGAATTCTGACAGTGATTATTGGATAAGTGCTCACCCAGAAAATACAACTGGGACGCAATGATTAAATGCACAAGGATGATGGCAACGTCATCAGAAAGGGCTACAGGCCTTTGGTTTCACATGTTTTTCTGGCTCCAAAACCCTTTAGAGAAAAGCCACATTTTGCAGTAACCTTTGAATGCTGTGAATTTAATAATAGATAGGGCCTCATCCCACCGCTGGAATAATGCTAAATGCAATTGGTATCTTTATAGATATTTTTTTCTGGGTGTTTTATAGGTTACAATCTCAACTGGTCTAGTTAATTTTGCTCTCCCATACATGTCTACCTATGTGCCACTGAACAGGTTCAGTGGTCACAAAATGGTCACCTTGCCCCCAAAACCATAACTGAGACTTGGATGCAGCTCTTCAGTGTTTTAATGTGTGGAAATCTTTCTAGATACAGATATATGGATAGTTAAGGGGCTTGTCAAATCTATCCAGATAAAACGTGTATTCACCTGATGGTATCAGAGAATGGCTTAGAGCTGGACAGATGCAGCAAACATTTTCCAATGACTGACAAATATTTTGAAATGGTTTATGTCCGCCAGACTCAGGAACCTTTTAGACTACACTGTCTCTGACCCTAGTGCAGGATGGAAGGTATGAAGAGCCTTTTCACCCCGCTTTTGTGTATCCCACACACAGGCCAGACCCAATAATAGTTCCTATATGTGACAGGGGACCTCAGCAACTTCCCCCTTTGTACCTTTTGGTGTGTAAATTATGCCAAAAAGGGATGGGGGACAAGGTTCCAAACCACCTCTCTGTGGAGCTGGTTGGACATGTAAAAAGGAGCAGGCCACAGCATCGCAAGGTCATCTTTGTGTGCTGAGAAAGCAAGGAGCAAGACTGTGCTCTTCATCCCCTCACCTCCATTTTGCACACCCAGGCAGAGCTAGCCACGGTCCAGTCTTTACATGGAGGAATCACCAAAATCTTACTATCTTGCAGCAGCTAACATACTGTACAACAGCACACATGTCAGTGTGGTGGAGGAAACTTGGCCCAGGATACTGTGGCAAACCTGTTCTTGTACAGAAAATGCCATGGGATCTTTGCACTGTATGCAGTTGACAGGACCTGAGTTTCTAAGGTAGCTCTCCACACAGTAAACTGCATTTGACCTAAAATGCTGGAAAAAAGAGCTGAGGTCAACACAAAGCTGTTTCCATGGAGTCTGTTGCTTAGACTGCTAAACTGTCCCCTTTGGCAAACTGATACAAGGACAAAGACTTGGAAACACCAAAGCAAAGCTTAAACACAATTCCCTAAATCAGCTAGGAACCCAGTATAAACAGGGCCTAACAGATTGCTTTAGGGGTCTTAAAAGCCACTGCTTTTGTTGGTACTGGAGACTCAAATCCATTCATCCTTTATGTATTACATGGCAATAATCATTTTGAAGTCAAGAATCCAGGCCATGCATTCAATACTATAGTTTTAATGAGGTGCATGATCCTTATGTAAAAGCAGCAACACAGCCCGTAGACTGCAAGAACTAACATAGAACTATAAATGGCACCAATTACCAGGCTGAAATGTCATTCACACATTTGTTCTCTCTCACACCAACAGGAAAGAATAACACATAGACCCAGTAACTAAAGGAAATTGCAATTACTGTAGATTGAACTGGAACTGTGAATATGTTTGCATGATTAACAGATTTGAACATTTAAAATGGACATTTTTAGTTTCCAGCATCAGTGATGTAAGCTAATATTTTGTTTAAGGTTTGCCAAAAGCCACAGTACTCTCATCAACAGCACCGGCAATTGCAATGTTGCCTGTACCATACTGCAGTGGGCTGTGATCTCATTAGCGCTCACGAGCTAAGCTGCTTTGGGATACATCAGGAGATAGGAAACCTCCAAAACCCTAACCATTTCTGTAGCAGGCGCTATTGGTAATGTAAAAGATGGTGTACTTCCCCTCAGTCAGTACTGAGACAACGCTTTGGCACAGCGCCTGAGAAACTGACTATGGAGGTCTGGCTTTTTGGATAAAATGTAAAATTGATGACCCGACTATTGTGATCATGAAAGATCTTATGCCACTTTTTTGTAATAAAAAGGATGCTAGGCCCAGTTTACTCTTGTCTCTATTGAAATAGCCTGGTGTTGTAGCCAACTTCCAACATTCTGCCTCCTTAAAGTCCCCCTGCAGGTTCAGCAGGGTAATCTACTCTTCCATTCCTGAATAAACTGTGTTTCATCCCAGAGGTGAATACATTTCCATGGAAGATGAAGTGATTCTTCAATAAAGCATTTTGGAACATATAAAACTAAAATTATATCATGAAGATTTCCTCTTACCAATGACCAAGAAACGGAATGTACTGAATATCTTTATAGTTTATATTGTCAAGTTTAAACAGCTTTCTAAGAGGAATAGTCCATGCCTACCAAAGTCTGTCAGTAAATTCACAACTGGGATTTTAAAATTTCTGGTTCCCTGTCTCAACAGGTGTTATGTGAAAACAATAGTGGAGAAAAATAGAGTGTGGGTGTAAGTGTAGGCTACTGAGTTACCTTTCCATGTAACAATGCATCTGATTCTGATCTTGCACTGGTTTTACATTGGTGCAGCCTCAGTGTCTGCAACACAGTTACTGCTGGTTTTACAGCAGCATAAAATCCGGCCCACAGATTTTTATGAATATGTTCCCTTTGCTTGAATTAATATACTTGAATTGCATGTTATATAGGCACTAGGTATGACAATACAGTCCCTTACCTTTGTTAATAAAACCGTAGCTTTCCAAAAGTGAAATAATATTTGTTTTTCAACATTTATGCTGTTTGTTCATCTTTTGCATTCACGGAGCTTTGGCAGTGAAACTAGACAGGTTGAATTCCAGGTACTCTCACTTTCTGGGTTTCCTGAACTAGTACAGTTTTGAAGCATTTGGTAGACAAATACTGCAGGCCTAGGCGGTGACTCCATGGGGCTAGAGCATCCATGTAAAAAAAAAAAAGAGTGCTCAGCACCCACCGGCGGGCCCTGCCGATCTGTTCCTTCCTCACAGCGCCTCCCACCCACTGGTGATCAGCTGTTCAGTGGTGTGCTGGAGGCGCTGAGGGCAGGGGGGGCAGAAAGAGGGCAGGGCACACTTGGGGAAGGGGGTGGAAGAGGGTGGGAGGAGGCAGGATGGGGGCGGAGTCTTGGGGGGAAGGGGTGGTGTGGGGGAGGTGCCGGAGCAGAGCAGGGGTTGAGCACCTCTGGGAAAACCAGAAAATCAGCACCTCTGACTGCAGGGACATATGTAAGTCCAAATAAAAAACTCTCTCAATTAAAAGTTAGAAAAAATGAAAATGTCTACTAATACTATATTATGCAAAACCTATTTTCCCTAAAACATCTGAAAATTAGTGAGACAAGATCGGTGAGGTCATGTATTTTATTGGACCAGTTTCTCTTGATGAAACAAGAAGCTTTTGAGTTACATAGAGCTACTATCTCCTCCACCTTGTCTCTCTAATATCCTGCGACCAACAGAACTACAACAATCTCTGCAAAAAGCTGAACAAGTCCTTCAGCAAAATGACAAAATCTTGCACTTCTGAGTGATTTTTTTGTTCCTTTTAGCAGTTCGTATATTAACAGCTGCAATTTGGATTACTTGGTCTGTTCAGTTTTGTATCCATTGTGTGATTGGTTTGGTGTTTGGTTTGGTTTTTATTTCGACTAGTAGAATGGAAGGTCAAGATAAATTACATTTTTTAACCATCATTTTTCTCGTGGAGTATCCTTTGCATCAGCATTTCCCACTAAACTCATGCTTCGCCAGTTTTTTAAGCACAACAAGCAATCTAAGGTTGAAATATCCTAGCAGAGTCAATCCAGGCTCAGAAAGAGGTATCATATTATACTTTCTACCTTGCACACACCACTCCCTTGAAAAATTGCTCCCTCTACAAGTTTTAAGGGATGCTTTGACCTTTGGATCTAATGTCACTTACAACATCTATTGGCTCAGTGATGCATATTATCAAGCTCCTGTAAAATCCAATACAATTCCTATAGAAATTGTCGTGAAGTATACCTAAGCCAATGGCCAGAGAAAAAACAACCACAGAGAGACTCAGAGAGACAAATACTGAGGCTGACAAAGCCACTTAATTGTATTCCCCTTTCACATGCTCAGTTCTCTTTTGCCCAAACTTAGATTTAAATGAATGGACTCTGAGGTCAAACCAGACACAGTCGCTTTCTCCTCTCACTATTGATGTAATATGGCAGACAAAGGAAAGGTACAATTAAACAATAATCATGACACTATATTTCTTGATGCCCTATTGTCTTCCTTTGTTCGGTTGCTAAGTTTTGTACCACAAGCGACCGAGCAGTGGTAATACTCTCACATCTTGAAGTATCTCACGTCTAAAATGGCACTACCTCAGTATGAGCTGGAGGAAATATTAACGTACTTAGTGACTAATTCATTGCATTTTTAAAAAAAGCCAGATTTAGAACCCTGTAAATTATTTTGAAGTTGTGCTTAACTGTCTCTTGAAATCATTATTATTAATTTGCAGTGTGGGAATGCTCAGAGGCCCATTGGCTTTGCATTGTACAAACACACATGAAGACGTGGTCCCTGCTGCTAAGAGTTTACAAAGGGAGAGAGGATCTACGGTATCAGTAGTAAGGTCATACAATTATATAGGCGGCATGATTAGAAAAAATAAATTTGTGCAGTCAATTTTAAAGGGACAGAGCCTCAGCTTATGTAAACTGAAATCAGCAGAGGTTCACCAAATTACGCACACTAAGTTTTCCCTTCTTGGGGAAGAGCCATTGTTAAGTGGTTAATTCTTTAAGAAAAGATTTGAGGGAGGACAGGGTAGTGACCTCACACCTAGTTCAGGGAGAGTGGTCCATGCATAAGGAGTAGCACAGAAGAAAACATCAAAGTTCTCAATTATATTTTATATGTTTTCTGTTCCTCCACCATTATGTTGATTTTCCTCCTGACTATAAACTCTTCAGATTCTCAACTGCATCAGAAGAGAGAGAGAGGTGAACAGGTACTTTAAGTCATGAATGTTTATTAACTCATTGCCACAGGAAGTCATTGAGGCCAAGAAATTAACAAGAGTCAAAAAGGGATTGGATGTTTATGTGGATATCCAGAATATCCAGTTACCATAATTAACAGCACTGGTTGTTTTTTGGGGTTTTTTTTTTACAAAACATTTTTCAATTGGAAAATGCAGTTTCATCAAAACCAAAAATGTTTCATGAGAACATGTTGATTTTGATGAAATTTTGATGTGAGACAAATTGTTTCAACTTTTTCATTTTATTTTTTGATAATGTTGTACTATTTTGTTTCAAATGACATCAAAAATTTTCTTTCAATAAGGTAAAGACATTTTGTGTTAACTTTATAATTTCATTTAGTTTTGGCTTTTATATTATATTAAAATATTAATTTCAATATTGTATTTCGATTGTATTCTTCTGCCGTGCTCTTCATCATAGGATCTGAGCACCTTCCATTAAGCAATGTGACTGCACATCTGTAACGGGTTATCTATTCATTCAGCTTCTCTCCAGGGAAAAGCCTGTGCAGTGGAGTCTTGTTTTAGCAGGGTGGCCTTTTTTTTTTCAATATACATGTTGTTATATCTTCATTACAGAAGGCAAGGTTAAAGAAATGCACTTTGCAGCTGAAGTGGAAGGTGATGAGGTTTGTGATGATCCGTAGTTCCTGGGGGAGTTCATTCTACAACAATCTCAGACCGGCTGCCAAGAAAGTTCTATCTCCTGCATAGACAAGATTTACTCTTATTGCAGAGTCCTGCAGTACCTCTTGTCAACTACAGTCTTCATCCCAGAGCTTTAGGAAGTTCTTTAGCTATCCTGGACTCAGGCTATGGTGGAGCACATTGAAGATAAGGACTGAGATGTTGAACTTAATTCAAAATTCTATGGGAAGCCAGTGTAGAGATAATAGAGACAGTTTGACCAATGTGGGTCGACCCCCCACATCACAGCACAGATCTTTCAAGAAACTGGAAGAAACTATTAAAGAGGGGAAGTGGCATCATCACTTGGCCTCATTCCCTCCACAACTTAACACCTGGAATGGAAACATGTCTGAAGGATAAAGACTTTGACCTGGGGTAGGGTGGTCCCAGGCTGAAAAAGAGTCCCAGGCTGTGTACTGAGGAACTGTATAATCTGTCAGTGCTTGAGTCAAATCCTGTGTAGTTTGTAGAACTCAGACTGAGACTTTATTTTTATTTCTTAAGTAACCAACATTGATCTCTACACTTGCTACTTATAATCACTTAAAATCTATCTTTCTGTAGTTAATAAATCTGTTTTATATTTTACCTAAAACAGTGTGTTTTGGGTGAAGTGCTTGGGAAATCTCAACTCAGTTTCCCTAGGCTAGTGTGTGTCCTCTCCACACTGAGGGAGGGATGAACTTAATTAACTTTCACTGGCCAAGCTTCTGACTAGTGCAAGACAGTACAGTTCTGAGGTGAAAGGCTGGGCGGCTGGGGAGAATTGGCTGGTGCCTCCCTGTTGTTGGCTCATGAGTGGCTGGGAGATCATTCATGTAACTTGTTTATTCAAAATGAGAGTGGGAAATGCAGCATATTGTGACATGTTATTGAATATATGACCTTCCTCTTTAGCTAGTGAATGCCACATTGTCTATGTGACATGTCAGTGTGGCTTGACACTGCATAGGTCACATCCCACAGTTGGTTATGTATAGGGATTATTATTAATAGTAAATATGTAAGTAATACCATAAATGGACTGTAAATACAACTTTGCAGAACATAGAAAATACAGAATATGACCCTTAAAGAGCTATATAAGAACAGCAGAACAATGTAGCATAAACTAACTGTTAAATCCTTCTTGCCTCAGTTAGGCAAGGGCTAATTCCTCAAAGAAGCTGGCCTGGCTAGGCTCATCATCACTGCAACTAAAAACAACAACAAAAAAGGACTTAACCTACTTCCACTGAGTTATATGCCAACCTCCCATTGTGTTCCACAGCAGCAGGCTCAGAACCAAAATATTTATGAAAATTCATAACACACTATAACTTATAATGAAAAGGAAAACAGTTCTTGTAATTTTTAAATCTGAACTATAAAACAATTACATTCATGACATAATTATGCCATTAAATATTTAATATTTTCCACACTGCATTTGATTTTGAATATAGTTCAGCTTTAAAGATCTTTTAAACTTAAGAGATACTTATATATAAAATAGTATCGACTATTATAAAATTAATTTTGACTTAATGCAGTCATCAGATCTATCAACATTTCCACTTTTATTTGTCCTTAAGAAAAATTAGAAATCTTTCTGTATTTTATCGTTTATTTTTTCTGTAAATGGAAAGATAAATAACATCATAAATATGTTAAGCAATATACATAATCACAAGAAAAAAAATCATGTAATATCCTTTTCCATTTTAATGTCAGCTAATTTACAATTAATGGCAAACATTTAGCAGAACTATACAATATATTAACATCTACATTTACACAGCATTACATCAGTAATAACCAGCCACCTATTTGCCATCACCCCAATAACTAATTAATCCATATTTTCCAGATACATATTTGCTAAAATGGTAATATTGCTGTTATATGGCCATTCAATGTAATACCATAGCCTAATCAGCACACACCAGTTTTCTGCAGGAAAATACAGTAATTCTGAATATCCTAACGTTTCTTCATTTAATAGCTCAAACATAATATCTTGAGTATTTTCCAGATTGTTAGCCAAATTAATACTTTCTGAGGACACATTTATTTATAGGCAAGTCTATAGTACTATCCACAGTAGTATCTGAGGCTCAGAACCTCAAAGATATTTAGACACCTAGGTACCTTTTGAGGATCTGGGCCAGTGTGCTTAGTGACAAATATTAGTAACCCCAAAGTCCCACAGAGGCATGAAGAGTTTGTGGTTTGCCAAGAATAGAAAGTAGCAGAATAAGTCCTAACGCCCTTTTTTTTGCCATAATCTCAAGACCATACATCCTATATGATCATTATGATTTAATAACTATCAGGCTCCAATCAAGATGCTGGTCTCATTGTACTAGGGATTGTATAAACACATCTGAAGCCATGTTTCCTACTCCAAAGCATGTGCAAGACACATTATGGACCTGATTTTACAAATGCTTACCATTGAGCATGGTGCTTACTGCTGTGAATAGTCCTATTGGTTCTCATGGACTTCATTCATCTTTGGGCTTAATTTTTAGTTCAGTTTCAATGAGATCTAGCGAACAAGCCAGTCTGATGTGTCTATCTTTGCTCAGTTATTCATGTACAACATTTGGTTGAAACAAAGAGGAAAAGTATATTCTTTAGTCAATAGGCACTGCAGAAAAAACAGAAAATGTGCGCACAGCACGGGGTAATGCATAGCAGATATATTCTGCCATGATTCTGACCTCCCCTAAAATGTATGGAAAAGGTGATTTTCCAGGAACCATTCCGGTTGCAGAGTGTTGCGGAATATGCCCTGTCCATAGTCCCTGTGGGCACAGGTTATTCTTATTTCTAGCAGGATTGATCAGTGTTTGTTTCGGAGATGGGAGAGGGGAGGAATCTGTGTACAGAGCCTGGCTAGGGATGACCATAAAGGTTAATTTTGGTGTGTGTGTTTGTGTATGCCTGTGCATATGCGCGCATCCATGTTGTGGGTCATTATGTGGGTTAACAACATGTGAATCATAACTCGCCTCATCCATAAAGTTTTTTTACATACTCTAACTTTTTGCACTGAGTATATGCAGCCACAGCAATTATTAATGTATTACTTGATACTTTGTGCAGTAGATGAGATATTATTAATTTTTCATATGATATTATTAATTGTATTTCAGCATGGTGAGGCAGTTCAAAAGTTCCTTTCACAGCATTCAGCGATTGTAATTCCCCATTAATACCAATTTGCATGTCTACCTGGTCTCAAAACAGCTCAGGCTTTTCTGAATTTCTCTCTCCTTTCTGTTTCCTGGTCACATTTTGCCACCTTTCTGCTCCAACTTTCTTTTAGTCCTATTTAATTATTTTTAACTCCAAGTCTTTCGTTATATCGTCTTTTTAGGGGAGCATATGACCTAGGTTTTGTGCCCAGCTGTACCACAGACTCAGTGTGGTTTTGGCTGAATCATTTAAACTCACTAAGTGGAATTTTCAAAAGTGACTTAGGAGTACAAGTCCTACTGTATTTCACTGCAATGTGCTCCTATGTCTTAAGCACTTTTGAAAATCCTACCCTTTGTACTTCAGTTCCTCCATCTGCAAACTGGAAACAGTTAGACTTACCATCCATTACAAAGGGCTTTGAGATGCTCAGATGAAAAACTTCTCTCCCCATTACATACATCCACATGCCCCATCAGTCGGTGGACTTGAGCTGTAGCTCCTTAGCTGCAGAAGAGTGGGGACTGCTGGTAGAATGATCTCCATTAGGGCCCCTTGCCTTTGGAATTTACTCCCTCTTAGTCCAAAATAGACTGAGTTTTCTCCCCTTAGGGAGTGGGAATCTGAGCTGTGGAAATGGGAGAGAGGACTCTGGGGGCCGGGGACAGAAGAGACTTGAGTTTATATCTAAATTTTACAGCTGTAAAGTTATGCTGAATTGAGAGTAAATGGGGGGGCATATTTATTGTGTAAGATTGCATATATTAATCATGTTTTTTCTATCACAGTATATATTGACATGTAACTCAGACAGACTGCGGTTGTCAGGGGGTGGGATCAAACCTCTGGAGTTAAATGCAGGAGCCTCTACTGCATGAGCTAAAAGCCACATGCCTCTTAGCTCAGGCTATGGCAGACTCTTTAAGTGGTCTCAGTGCCACTAGAGGGGATAGAACACCACACCCAGGAGATTTGTGGGTTACATAAATAATAAATCCATTAAATAAAAGCAAGTGAACATATTACTTCTGTAATGATCTTTCATAATGGGTACACCTTAAATGCTGTTCATTTTTAAAGGTTCTTCTAATTTGAACAATATTCTCATATACTTAAAATGGGGACTACTGTCTCTAAAAACTAGAATGAACATTTTAAGGATTCCTGACGTTATCTTCCATTTTTCACACCCACACCCTGAATCCATGGCTCAAATCCTAATAATTTAGCTAAGAGTTTAACTTTTTTTATTTCTCTATTTTCAGAACATTGACTGTATCCCCAGAATGTCACAACTTGATCTCCTCGTGTCTCGGTCAGCCTTAGCCCCCAGTGTGGATACGCTATATTGGAACTGTGTTTTCCTGTATAAATCACGGTCAGAACAACTGGAAATAAAAACCAAAACACATACATACCAGAGAAGGGCAAGGACAGAGAGTAAATGCTGCACACACTGTGTAGACAATCTGTGGCATTTACTCACACACGCGGTCATACAGTCACATGCTGCTGCTGGATTTTTAAAAGCAATTTTATAATGTTATCATCAATAAAAGGATTCACAGCTACACTGCACAAGCTCCAATAATACAGGCAATGCTCCAGCGCAGGGATCGGCAACCTTTGGCATGCAGCCCTTCGTGGAAATCCACTGGCGGGCCGGGATGTTTTTTTTTTAACCTGCAGTGTCCACAGATTCAGCCGATCGCAGCTTCCACTGCCATGGTTTGCCATTCCAGGCCGATGGGGGCTGTGGGAAGTGACGGGGGCCGAGGGATATGGGAGCTGCGATCGGCCGAACCTGCGGATGCTGCAGGTAAACAAACCGTCCTGTCCCAGCCTGCGAGCAGATCTTCCTGACGTGCCACGTGCCAAAGGTTGCCAATTCCTGCTCCAGGGAATGAGCAGAATGCTGCAGGGGTAAGGAAGGACTGCCCCCTATATCTCTACACAGTGAAGAACACTGAATAATTGGCTAGGTGCATTATGCAGGGGGGCAAGGGTGCCACCCTTCTTGGGAAGCAGCCATTGTGTTGGAGTCAGGTTATCAGCCTGGGTGGTCGAATGAGCCAATCCACTACAGCAAGTTTTATCTCTCTAAATCAAAGAAAAAAAGTCTCCTGAAAGACAGAAAATATATATTGCTGAGAGAGGAGTTAATAACATGGTTGATAATCTTGTAGAGGTGAAAGAAAAATAAGATTCCCGGAGACGCGGAGGGCTTAAATTCAGTGACAAATCCAATATTCACTAGTCAGAGCATTTAGCTATTCTCCCCACACTGACAAAGAAAAATATCAAAATATCTTATGCTTGTTGTACCTGAAAAATGAGTTTTTGTGTTCTACTTCCTCACTCCAGCATCACATCCAACCTAGGATGCATCTAGGATGATAATAGAACTGGTAAAGTGATATACGTCATTGTGAGTAAAGCAAGAAGCAGCTCTGTTTCTTTATCCCAGCAATACATTCACTGTTATTTTGATGATTCATATTGGTTCTTTTAAAGAGCCAGTATTAGTTCCCCTACCTTCACCACACTTTATTCTCACACACAAAACAATGACATTTGCATACAGAAAATACCCATCCATTTAAAGCAAAATCTGTCGTTAGACCAATAGGTGAGGCGCACAATCTAACATAAATCTCACATCATAACATGTTCTGTGTCATATGGAAAACTCTGCTGGGCCAGATTCTCAGCTATTGTACATCAACATGGCCTGCACTTGCTATCACTGAAATCAATGGTATAATTCCCCTCGGTTTCAATGGATTGGGCCCAATGCATTAATATAGTTAAAGCATTGAAGAGAAAGGACTTGAAATAGCTAAGCAGATGGAAACATGAGCTCAATTCCAGTCTGAGGAATCATTTTATTAACAGAAGTGTTAGTGTTGGAAGTGTTATGTACAGCACAGCATTGTGCTTTGCCGTGCGTACTCTCTGGCAAACAAAAGCACGGGTGTGACTGAAATGAAGACAGACAGAATGTAATTTTGTCCTTTGATGTGTAAACAGATTTAATGCAACAAAAATCAATGCGGAAACTCTCCAAAGGATATGTATTTTAATGTGTTATCATATTTCACATAGACTTCATGAAATTCAATTTCAATTACAGCACCATTTACAAACAGTGCTGTGCCTCCCTGGAAAACATATGGCCATCAAAACTTCAGACAAAACACTGCCAAAGTCTCTCATAAAAAATAAATAGCCATAAGCCAGTGTGTTATTGTCCTTTTAATGTTTGCTGAATGCCTATAATTCTTCTCATGTCTGCCTCTGCTGTCAGCTTTCTGATATTTCGGTCTCCTGTTCACACACCTCTCCTTGAAGATGGCTCGTACAGAAAATACTGGTATGAGCTGTGCTGTGGGTATTACTTAATTATTTTGGCTATTATCTTAAATTTCCAGCTGGGCTGCTGAGCAAAAAAGAAAAAAAAAACCAAACCTTTAGTAGTTTACAGTATGGCGATGTACTCACACAACAGATGCTGCAGCCTGCTAGAACAGGGGAAGCAAGCAGTGAGCTGCAGAGCAGCAAAGAGATCCCCGGGTGTACTGAGTTTAATGTAGCGACACTCTGTCTGGTGAATTAATAATCTACTTCACAATTTATGTGACCCAGGTTCAATGAACTATGAAGTTCACTCCAATGCTTGATTAGACAGCAGGGTTCGCAGAGTATAAGAGGGCAGAGTGCACATTGTATGGAAGCAAGTACCTCCCCTCTAGACTCCTTGTAAAGTAGAAGTTGGAAGGTGTATCCCATCCCTATCACTCTTGAGTCTATGCCACTGTAGTTTAGGATCAAAAGGGCATTACACAAAGGTGCCCCAAACCACAGTGGGAGCATAGCTCAGTGGATTGAGCATTAGTCTGCTAAACCCAAGGTTATGAGCTCAATCATTGAGAGAGCCATTTAGGGATCTGGGGCAAAATCAGTATATGGTCCTGCTAGTGAAGGCAGGGAACTGGACTCCATGACCTGTCAAGGTCCCTTCCAACTCTATGAGATAGCTATATTTATTTTATTTATGCTCAGTACAGAAAAATATAGCTTCTTCTATACCTGTCAGGGGACTGGGTCTAAAGTGAACTAGCCAAATAGCATTATGGAGTTTATGCAGTCCCATGGTTCCTGCCGCTGAAGTTCATACAGTGCCACTTCCAAATTAACACACTGCATGGCACTCTGCAAACACTAAGGACACCTTTACATTTTACAAAGCAGGTGAAAATAGGTCAAGGCATTCAATGTTCTCTGTGAAATAGGCTCTTTTCCCCTGCATATGGGCCTGTATGAGACAAGATATGTGGGTCCCCAGGCAGACTTCTGTAAATCAATCAAAATGACCAGCTGTGCTCAGTGCAAATCTGGGGCGGAAAACAAAGTTGGCTTTTAGAAAGCCCTGGATCCTGGGGCTGAACTGTACCCAGCCTGCATCCTCCCTCCCCAGTACAAAGTTCAGTAGCCTAAGGGCTTCTCTAACTTACTCTGTCTGCTGATAGCTTCAAAGGGGGCATCCTGGGCGATAACCTTCAGTTTAGAGGAACAACATCATATTTCCCCTGCGCCCTCACCCACGTACTCTCCTGCCCCCAGCTTTCAATTTGTGGGTGACGCAAGTGAGTTTCCCCCTCACAACTTTCAGCCCTGCCCCCACCCAGGAAGGGTGGGAGGAAGAAGAAGGCTGAGACTGACACAAACTCATGCAGCATCCCAGCTTTCTGTCCGCTCAGCAGAACTGACATGGAGGAGGCAGCTACACTTGCAGCCTACTGCCACTGGGAGCCCCTTTCCATTCAATGAAGCCACAAACCCAGCTCCTTCCAGCTCCTACCGTCTCTCTGTGCAGAGCTCAGGACCCCACTCTAGTAGATCTGTTACTTCTGCACCCAGGAACTTGCCAATTAGATATGGACAGAGAGCTATGTAACCCGCATGTTTATTCAAGGGTTCTGTTGCTTCTTGCTCAGCCACACTCTACTGCTCCACTGCTAGTGTATTGATACACAAGATGCTCTCTAGTGATTAGGCAAGGAAAATGCTCAATTACATCACAAACAGTAGAGTCCTCCTCTCTTATTGTGTTGTTACCCCCCTCCCTCCCAAAACATGTCTAAACTAACATTATAAATTGCAATTGTAACTAAAGAGGTCAGAATAGATTAGCAGAGCACTCCAGCATGAGAGGATTATTCTGCCTCTATACTATTCATCAGCCTTAATTATCAACTATTTCAACTACAAACTGAGTCACTAAGGCAGTTTCTTTTGTCGCACAGGGTGGAGTCTCACAGTTCTGGAGTAGACACTTGATCAGATGCTTTAAATGACAATTCAGGTTCTGTTTCCTTGGTGCTAGGAATTAATGGGCTTACAGTGTCCTGAACTTCAGAATAGCCAGATCAGGTAGAGACAGTGACACAACAGTTTGTTTCGGGGGGTAAAGCCCAAGCTGCCTGATGTGGTGATGCCGTATCACATCAGATGTCACTGCAACAGCATAAGAATAAGGTCTCATCTGAAGTTGGCTAGTGCTTGGAACCCGCTTGTGGTCACCTCTGTAATCTTGAGCTTGTCCCAGCCATAGCTCTCTAATTGCAGAACATCCACAGTCCTTTGATTGAGCATTCTGCTTGTTAATTACCTCCCTTGACAGAGCAGGTTTTAATAAATCCAGGCAAGATCAGAGGTTGTGCCCCAAGAACAAATTTGCAGGTGACTGATTTCTTGTTGCCTGCATGGCTTTCTGATATGCTAACAAGAAGTTTGCAAGTTTGGCCTGTAATAAACCTAGTTGTTCTGTTGCCACTCAAAGCTTATGGCATGGTGCGGATAAAGTGTTCTGTTAAGCCATTTGTTGCAAGGAGCCTGCCTTAGCCCCACTGCACGCCGCTGCCACCCCAGAGCTGCTCGAGGTAAGTGGCGCTGGGCCAGAGCCCACGCCCCAAACCCTTCTCGCACCCCAGCCCCTTGCCTGAGCCCCTTCCTGCATACTGCACCCCCCCTGCCCCAGCCCTACATTCATGGCCCTGCATACAATTTCCCCATCCAGATGTGGCCCTCAAGCCAAAAAGTTTACCCATCTCTGGACTATGGGAATGAATTGAGATTCCATAGGCAACCTTAATTCTGCCATTTCATAACTTTTATGTTTGTTTGTGTTTGAAACCTCATTGTTCTTTTAATACAATTTTTCATGTGTAATATATACATACAGCATGAAAATATTTATTCTGAATTTCATTATTCTGTGATTTTATAATTTTATGTGACAAAAAAACCCAGTAAACCTTAAATCCTTTGCTTTTTCTTAGCAAATAAATACCTCTTACATGTGTACTCATTTAATAATATAACTTAAGGCTGGATGTTACTTGTAGCCCTTGATGTTACTGAAGAAATACAGTAAATTGCAGGAAAAGTGCTCTCATACAAATGTCTTAGAAAGACACCTTCTTGGTTACATGACATCAGTAGAAATAATAGTAGAAAATGAAATATGAAACCAAAATGGGTACATTGTGGCACAGCCTTGTGGGGGAACCAAGAGTCTCCTGAACTGTTGATGCCTAAAGTTCGACTGTCTGGAACAAACATATGAGCTGGTAGACACAGATTTGCACAGATGTCCAGGAGAAATTGTAAATGTGGCCTCTTCTGTGGCCAGAGGGTGTTTAGGAGCACATGAAATAAGAGCACATTTCCATCAGCTAGAGTTGTGATATGCTACCTGTGGCACTTGAGGGCAGCTGTGTTAAAAAGAAAATTTGTAATTGATTATTAAATGAAAATTAATGCCTTGTGAGTCTTAAATGGAAGTGTTTGGCTTACCCCCATTGCTACCTCCTCCCCAGCTGCCTCCCACCACTTCTTTGGAATCAGGAGCACTCTGAAGAGCTCCCCTGCTGGCCACCTGATGCATTGCCTGGAAGGGAGGAGAGTAGCTGTGAATACTCCATTGCCTGAGTCACTGTCCGCTGGTGGGGAGCCCCCAAGAGACCATGGTAGGAGCTTGCTGGGTCTTCATAGACTTAGGGGACCAGCCACCCAAGGCAGACTGGCAGAGGGGTAAACAGGAGAAGCTGAGATTCAACAACCATTTATTACCTCTAAGCCCCCTGATGTGCTGCCCTGGCCTTTGTGTAGGTTACAGCAGCCTGGTGGCTGATCTAGCTTGCACAGATTCACAAAGGTGTGCGGGAGACCATGTTAACTGGGGATAGATACAGAGTAACTCACGCTAGCCACTTCCCTTTTCTACTTCCAAGACACTTCTAGGAGCTTCAGGGAGGGAGGCATACTAACTGGCTAGGCTGACAGTAGGTTTGCCAGGGAATTCCTCGCACTTGGGAAATCTCAAGCAGCAGACTATGGGCAGCCCAAGGGGAGGGAACAGGGTAGGAGTCTAATCCAACATATTGATTGTGACACTTAGACCTTTCTGAAATACTGTATTGATTCTCAAGCTGAAATGGTTGGACATCACAGGGATAGAATCAAGATACTGACTGAAAGATCCTATGCTACCCTGGGAAAGATCAAACACTATTAGAGTATCAGCCAAAATATTTGGAAAGGTGTGGAGTATTTGTATTTGAGAAAGGATGCGTATGTAACAGTTGGCTCCATAAGGATATATGATGTAGTGCCAGATAGTGGCTTTCTGTTGTATATTGCTTTTAATAAATAATCATAAAAATGGACCAGATCTTGAGCTTGTGAGTTGTGGCGATCTGCAGTTCTCAGGATAAGGGCCAATATATGCCTATCTAATTGTTATGATATTAAAATAAACAATTTAGCTGAATGTCTTTCGCACAAGTACCTATTTGTTCCCTACCAAATGAAGCATTTTGACAGCTTCTCCACTCCCCTTTTCCTAAATTCTGGGAGTAAGTCCTGGTATTACATCTTTTTGGAAACAGCAGCAGCCCGAGACATGACTGCCAGCTGTGATTTGTGTGTGTGTGTGTGTGTGTGTGTGTGTGTGTGTAATTTCTAGAATTATAAAGAAAGGGAAAGACTGACTTGTTTTTGTTTTTATATTATGCTATATTAGCTGCGATCACACAGTAGTTTTCTGTGGCACAATAGAAACCACAGGAATACTAAAATAGATAATTCCCCAAATGAAATGTCTCAAATAGTAGCAATAATTAAACATTAACATAAATATATAACACTTCAAGTTTGGCCACGCTGGCCTCATCAATAAACATCCTTGTACAGACTGAGGATGAATTTCATAGCTTCTCCCAAAGGGAATTACAACTCGTGGGAAAACCTCATCTACAATTAGAATAGTGATAATTTTGCAAAGCAGTAGAGAATGTACATTAAATATTCTCCTTGCAACCAACCCTCTGACTCTCTCCCAGGACACGAAATAGATTCTGGTAATTTCCAGTCCCCAGTTTAGATCTTAATAATGTCTACAATAGTAAAATATACAACAAGACCTGCATAGAAAGCCTTTTCCACGTGTAAAGCACTTCCTAAGACACAATGATAACAATTAGGGATGTGGTTTGCGCTGTCTCCATTAAACCAAATGATATACTTTGTCCAGGGTGTCAAAAGCTTTCTCTTGACCTGGACCGCAAAAATCACCTAAAATACCCCCCTCGAAAGATAGTCTAAGCTGCAAACTGAATCTTTACTTTCAGATATAAATTTTTATACTCCAAAGTTAATGGGGTGTTCAGAGGTCAGTGGATCAGTTCAATCAGTTTATTACACAAGAGAAGGCAAAAATCTGCAATTCTCTTGACTCTAGAGTTAGTGTCCACAGCTTCGAGGAATAATACATTCTTCACCCATTCTGTTAACTCACTAAATAAATCCCGTTTGCCTTTGAACAACCATATGAAAATTGGAATAAGCTTATTCATTACACACTATTTTTCATGAAATAATTGTTACATAAAGCATGCTAGACCCTGCTACTTTTATTACCTCTAAGCATACTGAGTATGGTACAGCCTCTGAGGCTTTAAGGCCAATAACATGGAGGTCTCCAGGACTGAAACGTGAATTGTCTGCCATAGGTCTCTTTGCTGGCTTATGCAAGGGGTAAAGCTTGAGTATCACTCTTGAGTCAGATGCTCCCCTGGGGTAAATCAATTTAGCTCTAGAGATTTCAATGGGGCTACTTTATTCATACCAGGTGATGATTCAGCCTCTTTTGTTTAGTTTGAGTCTATGAATTACAGACAAGAACACGTTACAAAATGTTTTAGTGGGTGTGGGGTAAAGTGTGGGAGTTGTATCTTACTGCATTTTAGGGTTCAAGCAGAACCATAAAAAAGGGATAAGACACAACAGCTGGGCAAAGTAATGAGTATCTGAAGTGGTGACAAAGAAAACGCAAAGGAAAACTATAGGTAGGCAAACAACGTGAGAACAGAAACAGCTGTTAAGGTAATGGAAGTGTAAAAATGACATGCTAAGTGACTGCTAGTGATAAAAGAACACGGACCAACATTTTCAAAAGTGACTAGTGACTTTGGTGCTTCACCGTTGGGGTGGACAATGAGAGCCAATGTGAGGAACCCTGATTTTCAGAAAATGCTGAGTAGTCACCCCCTGAAGATCAGGTTGGTTTAAAGATCGGGTTTGGCACTCAAAATTCATTAGTCTCATTTGAAAATCTTGGCCTAAACCACAGAGAAATGGGCATTTCCCTTGTCAATATCTAGCCAAGGATCAAAGAAAAAAATGGTAAAACTCTAAGATGAAATTTTTAAAGTGAAGGATAAAATATTGTGATAATAGATATTTAATTGGTTAAGTCAGAGGGAAAAGGCAAAACTCTAACATTCTGTGCTATAAAGTGCACCTGGAAGGATAGAATCAGCAGGAGGAAAAAACATAGGCTTTATACTTAAACGTGAAATATGTGAATAAATGAGCAAGTGACTCAGGCTGGCTCTCACAGCAGATACTGTAAACTGTAGACTGAGGTAAAGAATACATATGTCATGGAAAAAGAAAAAAATATCAGAGGGTAGGGTTTAGACTTCCAGGTCAGAAGTAAGAAAGGCTTAGCAAAAATAAGGAAGCATTGCAAAAATCTTGGTTGTTTATGATGGAGAATGACAATTACTAATATTGACAAGAATGCCACCACTAAGTGACACTGTGTGATCCTGGAGTGAGACTGATTTCACACAGAGTCTGTGAAGTAACCAATAAGATCAGAAAGTTTTGTTTGTTTGTTTGTTTTTAAGTATTAGCCTCAGGAAATGGGCTCCCATCTAGGTATGATAATCCATCTAGCAGTTAACAGGTGGGGTCCAGTGATTGCCTGCAGGGGTGAGAGTAGGTATCAAAAGTAGCTGTGCAAGAAAACAATACTGGACATTAACAAGGCCAACTGTAAGCAAATGTGAAATGCATTAAAGACAGGTATCAGAGGTGTAGCCGTGTTAGTCTGGATCTGTAAAAGCAGCAAAGAATCCTGTGGCACCTTATAGACTAACAGACGTTTTGCAGCATGAGCTTTCGTGGGTGAATACCCACTTCGTCGGATGCAAGTACGTATTCACCCACGAAAGCTCATGCTGCAAAACGTCTGTTAGTCTATAAGGCGCCACAGGATTCTTTGCTGCATTAAAGACAGTTAATTGAAACCAATTATTGTCAAAAGAATCCCATACACAAAAATGGGATGTGCTTAAGGACCCACCAGGAAAGACAGGACTTACATAGATTCCAATAAAATTGAGTGCCAAAATGATAGTCAAAGTTGATGTGGTTAATTAAGGCATAGTGGTCATGGCGCTCATTTATATGGAGCAATAAATAACTTTTCAAGTTGATTAAAAACTGAAATCTAGAGTTTTAAACAAACTCAGAAGATATTTAATGTAAGTGCATTCCAGGCCATAGATATTATTGTTTCTAAACAACTATATAGACTTTCAGTCCATTCATCTGCACGCAACGTGAAACATGTCAGGGATGGGACATTGGTATGTTATCATTGCCATCCTACTAGTACTGATGTTGGGGGCAAAACAATCTGAGCAGCAGTGGGGTGAAATAGATAGGGCATGTCTTTAGAATCAAGAATGGCTGACAAATGAACAGGCGTGTGACTCGAGAACCCAAGCCTCAGAAAGAAGATTAAAAACACTTTTGCTTCATTTTTGTTCCATTTGGATGGCTGAGATTGTTCGCTTGTTTTGTCTTTTCTGATAAAAGGAAAGGTGAGAAGAATAAACATCATGAATCAAAAGAGGGACTGTCCTGGCAGCAGTGGATTACTGGAAATGAGGGAGAAGATGAAGAAAAAATTATATTTAGGGCTTGCGTACACTTACAGGGCTGCACCTACACTGATGCTTCTGCTGCGCTGTAGTGCTTAGTGAAGGTGCCAGCTATGCAGATGGGAAAGCTTCTCTCATCAGGGAGGTACAGTACCTACATCGAGAAGCAGTCGCTAAGCTGACTAGAGAAGGACTCCCATCAGCATAGCGCTCTCAACACCAGGAGTTAGGTTGGTACAACTGTGTCACTCAGGGCTGGGGATTGTACTGACATAGTTATACTGACATAAGGTGGCTGTGTAGATCAAGCCTTAGATTCTATAATGCCCATCACCGTAGTATCTATCTATCTAGCATAGAACTTCTAGGGGCCCCGTTACTGTAGTATCTGAGTGCCTCACAATCTTTAATGTATTTAACCACAGAACACCCACAGGAAGTGGGGAAGTGCTATTATCACCATGTTACTGATTGGAAATATCAACCTATGCACAATGTGCCCAGCCCATTTGATGACATCATCATCAGCCAGGTGCAGATGTCAGTGGGCTCTCGTCAAGGATATGCAACATAGTCTGACATTGATGACAGCTGCACCCTGGGTCATTACAAAAGCCCCATTTAAGGAGATTGGCGACACAATTGCCCTGTCCTGTTCAAAACCCGTTCAGAAGTGATCACAGGTGCCTTAGTGGACAGATGGTGGGTCAGTGACAAGAGAGTGATTAATGACTGTCATCGCTGACCAGTCATTGCACCAAGCAGAGTCCACCGTCATGTCCTGTGGTGGCATAAATGACCATAAAGGGCGTCTAGAAGACAGGCGAGCTGGTGGGTGGTTGAAGTGGCCTGTGTACAATGGCAGGTCACTATTGTCATGAACCTTGGCCAGTAGCACGATGGTAACATAGCACCACTTCATATTTGCCATGAGAAGGCCTCTAGGTATTAGTAGCCATGGCAACGGAGTTGCCCATAAGGTCCCGGTAACAATACACATCACTTTGTTAAACTTTACATTGACCAACCTCATGTGAGACGAGCAACACCAGACAGGAGCACAATACTCTTCTGAGGCTGACGGTCTAAGCATCCAGGCACTCCCACCCCAGATCGAACCAGCCAATTTTTGGAGCAGGTTGTTATGAGAGCTGACTTTAGCTGCCATCTTCCTCAAGTGATTGCCACAGGTTAATGGTCTATCCAATGTCACACTGAGATAAACCGAGTTTGGATCATGCTGTTAAGGAGAACATTTAACTCGTGGCTTGTGCTTGCTTTATGTAGATGAAATACACTAGAAACAGTACTGGAAAAGCTTGGCTGCAGGAGCCATCAACTACAATAGGCTACCATGAGCTTCATATCAGCATTCATGACCTTGTCAAGTTTTGAGAAGGACTGAGCGTGATAGCTGCAGCAGCTGTCATCAACATATATAAAATTGTGCAAGAGAGTAGCTAGCAGGTCATTGATATACACATTGAACATTATTGGTTCAATTCGGCGATGAATCCTGGTCATGTGCCATCTGACTGTGACCCCACTGTACTGCTATCATTCCATGGGCAAATGAGAGACAGAAGCTAAGTGAATTGCCCAAGTGGTCTGTATTGGATTAGAACAGGGATCAGGAACCTTTGGCACACTGCTTGCCAGGGTGCTTATCCAGGTGGGCAAGATCAGTTTGTTTACCTGCCGCATCCCCAGGTTCAACCGATCGCGGCTCCCACTGGCTGCAGTTCACCGCTCCAGGCCAATAGGTGCTGCGAGAAGGGTGGCCAGCACATCCCTCATCCTGTGCCACTTCCCACAGCCTCCATTGGCCTGGGATGGCGAACCGCGGCCAGTGGGAGCCGCGATCAGCCGAACGCGGCAGGTAAACAAACAGGCCTGGCTTACCCTGGCAGGTTGTGTGCTAAAGATTGCCAATCCCTGGATGAGAATCTTGAACCCAGGTCTCCCAAGCCCTATTTTAGTGCCCTACTCATTGGATCATCATGTATCTCCAACCTAAGGTTGATAAAAATATTTAAGAAAAATGTCATGTCTTTACAGAAATGTCCCAGGAAAAGCCAAATTAATTAAAAACTTCACTTGTTTTTTACACCTAGAAAGGTCATGCAAAGGCTGAAAAATTAATTAGTGTGCAGAAAGACTTGGACAGGTTTTTTTTTTCTTACAGAAGCTGAACAGCTTTCACTGAATCCCAAGATATCAGCTTCCTGGGTATGGGCTAGAAAGACAACATATATATGCATAAAACTGATGTTCCCTGCCACTGTGTTATTTTTCTGAACCAAAGGAAAAATACAATATAGTTTTAAAAGGCGCATTATATGCAAAGTGTATTTCACAATATGTCATTAACCACAAACTCCTGCTGCCTTTAGTCCTCAGTACAGGAATTTACTATACATTTTAACAGGTCAATAAAAATATATAGCGGGCCATGAGTGATCTCTAACATTTTAATTTGCCGGGTTCATTAAGCATAAATAACCCACTATGCTATGAACTGTGTCTTTAAGATACATTACCCTATTGCTGAACATAGACGTAGTTCACATTAATGCAATTAACTGGGCTCTCGGGTTTAGAACATTTTTAAATAGGAAGGGTGGTCAGAGTTTGGACCAAAAAAATAGGAACCAGCTTCAGCCCAAACACTGAATAAAAATTCAATTATTTAAGCTTTGGCTAGGTATTTTCCTTCATTATCTGAGCCTGCCTACATGTCTTAACAGTGCTAGCTGCCCATGCATATTGTATATGAGACAAGGGACGTTACAGACTATATGACATTAAAAAATTAAACTCTGCCAAGAAGAAACTACAAAGGCTACTAAGAACTGTCTAGATGGCAGCCAATGTTAAATGCCTGTTGAGGGCTGGAAAGAAAAGTGTAAAGGAATGAAGGAAGTTGTAGTTATAGGCCACTCGGGGTTCTCTACAGAGCTAATTATTCCTAGGGAATGGCCAGAAGTCACAGATCAATTCAGGGCACTTAAGGAGAAGAAGGAGATGTAGCCATTCTGGGAGAATTGAGGGAGTAGAATGGGAGGCAAATAACAGTGAGTGGGGTAGATTTGAACATTTTTTTGATAGCTTCAACTAGGGAGCCAAACTTCTAGCAGCTGCTCCAAACTAGGGTGGCCAGACCTCCCGATTTTATCGGGACTGTCCCACTATTTACTTGTTTGTCCCGCGTCCCAACTGAACAGCAGTCGGGAAACGAATTGTCCCGATATTTTGCCCTCCGGCGCACAGCCCCCCCCCCCCAACTCTGCCCCAGCCCCGACACCGCCCCTCCCTCCCTCCCCCATTGGCTCCCTCCCCAAATCCCCGCCCTGGCCCCACCTCTTCCTCAAGCACGCCGCATTCTTCCTCCTCCCCCCTCCCTCCCAGGCTTGTGCTAATCAGCTGTATGGCCGTGCAAGTCCTGGAGGGAGTGGGGAGAAGCAGGATGTGGCAGCTGGGGAGGTGGAGGCAGAGCGAGGTGAGCTGGTGCAGGGGGGGCGGGGAGCTGCTGGTGGGTGCTCAGCCCCCACCAATTTTTCCAGTGGCTCTTGGTTTTCTTTTTTTTTTTGCTTTTATTTTTTATTTTTCCTCTGCTGCTGGATTTTGTTGTTGTTGTTGTTGCTCCGCCCCCCCCCCCCCCGCCGATATTTCACGTCTCTCATCTGGTCGCCCTACTCCAAACTTTGTAACCATTTAAAGTCAGGGCTGCCCGGAGGGGGGGGGCAAGTGGGGCCATTTGCCCCCGGCCCTGCAGGGGCCCCCATGAGAATATAGCATTCTATGGTATTGCAACTTTTTTTTATAGACGAGGCCCTCAAAATTGCTTTGTCCCAGGCCCCCTGAATCCTCTGGGTGGCCCTGTTTAAAGTACTTCTGGCCCTAATTTTAATGTTCATGTTGGGTTTGAGAGTGGTACAGAAAAAAGCAGCAACTCAGAATAAGTTTCAATAACAAGACTATGAGATGCATTATTTTTATTGGTAACTCACATAGACATATAATTTATGATAGACCCCAGTGTTACCCATGGTTTTCAGAGCCCAACGCAGTGTTAACTTTATTGTTTCTCTCCAAGCGGTGTCATGAATAAATCGATGAGGACACAGCTCATCCATCTGACAAATGATTGATACAAGCAAGAGTGCTTTCACCTAAAACTACTTTTTAATTAGCTCCCAAGCATGTGCGCGCACACACACACAGACACACACAGAGTCGTAGTAAGTTTAGAGCATCTCAAAACAATTATATTTACCTAAAATTAAGCGATAGTTTTAAGGTGTCAGCGGCCAGACTTCACTGGCTCCCCTCCTTTGGTTTGTCTGTTGGAGAGCTTATATGCCAGATCCTTGCCCTGCTCCAAAGCAAATTTTTTCACCTAATCTTACATAGCTAGCTTCAAACAAAGCACGTAACCTATAGTGACTCGTAGTGAGTCACCACAGTACCCCCCCAATTTGTCACCAATTCTCCTAATTGCAGCAAAACTACCCATTATCTCTTATCAAAACATTTCTAGTCATAACAATAAAACGTACATGTTAAAAGTGTCAGAGGTGCTTAAAACCAAAGTTGGCCATCCAAACATTTCTTCTAGTCTCACAATACATGCACTTCTTATCCCATCCTCCCATGCTGATAGCAGAGCTGCAAACATGCAGCTACATGGCCTTGCCTCTCAGGGCCTAAGATTATCCCTAGCTCTGTAATGTTTGGGTTTCAGCTGGCAGTACTGTCAAATTCTGGGGTACATACAGGATGTCAAATTCGGGGGCTACACTGGAATGCTGCATTAGGTGAAGTACTCCAGATTACTTAATTCCTGTTGGCTTCCAAAAACTATATTCCACGCTCCCCTCCCCCACATGTAATTATGTCAAATACTGCAGTTCTTAGCCATTTAAAATATCCATTGAAGTCTATGAGAATTTTTCCTAAATAAGGTGGTCAGAACTGGTCCGAAGTTAGGAAACACCTGATCAGAGCAAGCTGTTAATGATCAGAAATGTTGGGAAGTGAAGGCACTTCAATTACTATTCTTGCAGGGAAAATTTGGGAAGTGGTTTCCAGTATTTCACTCTATGTGCTGCTGATAACCTGTAAACTTCCTTTTGGAGATCATTTCTGCTGTTCCCTTTTGTATAAGGCTAATGAAGGGGTAGACCATCACAAAGTGGAGTTCTTACTCTCCTGTAGAATTATGAACGGAAATGATACTACTGCCTTCAGCAGTAAACTTCCTTAAACTTTTATGTGCCCTGACGGCACAGTGAACCTAAAAAAAACTGGCATGAAGCAGCAGATTTGCTAGGCAGATTTCTAAGTGCTCTCTAATTTCTACTGGCACTCATTTTGAACACTGACCCAACCTCCCCCCACCCCCGCCCCAGCTCACATTAGATGTTTTGAGTGAGTGAAGGTAGGATTTTACATCAAAGAGCATAACAAACTGATTTAATCAGCCAAAAGCATGGTGATAAAATGCTCAAGTAGATTACATTAAAACTCCATATTTGTGTTTGTATGAACAAAACTGTTTGGTCCTATGAGTAGTACTTTTCATTACCATGTTCCTAGTTACACATCACAAATATCACTATTTCGTATATCAAGTATATTACTCATAGACAATCATTTTTCAGCTTTCTGAAAACATTTTATACTTCATGTAAGATTGGAATGCTTTCAGAGACTTTCTAAAGCGTAGGTTACAAGTGTACTAATTTCCCATTAAGACAATGGCCTCAGGGTGGAGTAACTAAAATGCAAATCCTGTTTCCATGATGGGACAACGCGTGTATGAGCCCCTTTAATGCCTTGTGCATGTATCTACAGCACACAAGCCCAAAGCATTGGCAACATAAAATATTGTGTCTCATACAGAGAAAGACATTTTCTTGTTTTGGGGTTAGATGTCTGGCTTCCAGAAACAGCACTAGGAGACAGCAGATCAGAGGGACACATGGCTTAGTGATGGCCTTCATAGTCTCCATCTCCCTGTAATGTCATTGGAACATGCAGCATTTTACTGTTTGGATCCTGGAATCCCACATGATGATTCAAAAAGCAGAAGGTCCGAGCAGATTCCAAGCATCCCTAAGGCAGGCGTCACCTATGCACTGGTTGATGTGGAGGAGAGGCTGTGCTGAGGGAGGTGGGTGGCTATCTGGAGGAGCATGGAATGTTTTCAGGAAGACTGGGGTTGGTGAATGAGGCTAGTGGGGAAAGGCTTGTGTAGTGGGGCACATTGTTCTGGAAAAAGAGTTAAGTGTGTGGAAGGAGGGAGATATTTTACATATAGAGATATTTTATTATAAGCCATATCATTAAGAAATAAATTACTGTGTATCCATATTTTTCATTTGCCCGCTCTCCTATTTCCCTACCTGTTCTTTGGAAAACCTGCTCTCACAAATGTATATTGCTCTTTTTAATGGTTCTCCTGATTTCCCAATGGCTATTTTGCAAACATTTGCCCTTACCCAAAATGGCAGCTCTCTCCCATTACTTGCAAAGGGACTGAGGTCACAGGTTGTCTTCAGTCAAGATGGCTTCCCTCTGTACTCTATCGTTTGGAAACTGTGACGAGATTAGGGGAGCGTGAGGAGCAAGGGGGAGACTGAAGAAGCAGCTGGGGATGTATGGGAATGTGGACAGCAGGTGTGAGGCGTGGAGAAAATCGAGCTTAATCAGCTGCTGATCAGCTGAAGGGAAATAGGGTGTTTCTGGTCACTGCTGCTATGAGTGGGAGACCGAACATTTTACACAATTGTAACATTTAGAGGCTCATCCCCTTAATAGAGTGCGTGGTTACAATTTATGCCCTTTCCTTGAATTATGTTGAATATACCAGTTCAGTTCCCAGTCATCTCATGTGACCTCCTTGCTAATCTCTTCTGGCACTGCCAGCATTTGGGAGAAGAGGAGCTTGCATGCTGAGAACAAACTGAAAAAAGCTCCCTACAGTAGGAGATGTGAAAGAAATGTCAACCAGCTGAACCATGATCTGGGAGAAGAAAGAAACATCCCTTTTGGAACTGGTTCTCTTGTGCTACTGCTTCAGGACCCTGAGTCAGGTATGGCCTTAGACCTAGGTCTCTGGAGCTAATGGTAACGGCACCTTGGTCTCCATCAATATGGGCAGTAGCACAAATGTCACTTTTCTTCAAGGTGGCCAATATTACATCAGCTTCAAAATACCAACTGTAATTAATTATTTTTTTAAAAAGCAAACACATTTCACAGTTTATTGATGCTGAGAATTGCTTGTTACTCAATGACCTTCCAGATTGCTACGCTGCGTAAAATAGATCATTTTTCTCAAGGGTTATAATGTGAATCTGCAGATGTATCAAACCTCCATTATCTAAGCCCTTCAGGGTAGGCTCCTAAGGTTAGCTATTGTAACCGTGCTCTGTAGCTGGTTTTTGGCTTAACTGCAAGCTTCCATAAATTTGTGGGTTCAATTCACAACCTGAATATTCTTTTAAAGACAGTTTTGTCTGAGTGTTATATTTATTAGGCTCAGTCATTAACATTAAATAGCTAATGGAGTTATTCATCTCGGGAACTACAAATGCAGCCCATAGCCTTTTTTTCTGATTCTGTAATTATCATCAGATAGTTCAATCTCACACATAGTTAGGGCTCAGCATTGAATAATGTTGTCCATTAGCTTTAAATTGATAACAGACCGCTATGTATGTAAAGCATGTGTCTTTTATTTTAACATCATAATTTCTGCTAGTCAGTGCAATGGCATCCTTCTTCAAAATAAAAAAAAATGGAAAATAAATGCTACTAGTAATGCTTTGATTAGCTAATGAACATTACATTTGTTAGACAGATTTCAATTAATTAGAGATGTCTCAAGTGCTTCTACAAAAAAAATATTGTAGATCATAAACCCAGAAGGGACCACTGTGTTCATAGAATCATAGAAGATTAGGGTTGGACGAGACCTCAGGAGGTCATCTAGTCCAATCCCCTGCTCAAAGCAGGACCAACACCAACTAAATCATCTAGTCTGACCTCCTGCATCACAAAAGCTATAGAATTTCCCTGAATTAATTCCTGTTTGAACTAGAGCATATCATTTAGGGGAAAAAATGCAATCTTGCTTTCAAAATGTCCAGTGATTGAGAATCCACCACAACACTTGGCAAATTTTGAACACCAACCCAACCCCTGACTCCTGCGCCTTCTCAATCTTCTTTTCTCAAGTCTAAACAGGTTCCATTTTTTTAACCTTTCCTCATATGCATGGCCCTACCAAATTCACGGTTCCTTTTAGTAAATTTCACACTCATAGCATTTTAGAAATCTTGAATTTCATGGTTTCAGATATTTAAATCTTAAATTTTACAGTTTTGTAGCAAAGCATGAATATGTATTTAAAACCAGCAAAATATAAACATTAAAAGCGCTATTATAGGAAGGGTTGTGGTACTGGCACCCTTACTTCTGACCTGCCTTCAGAGCTGGGCGGCTAGCCAGCGGTGGCTGCTGGCCGTGTGCCAAGTTCTCAAGGCAGTGAAGAAATAAGGGTGGCAATACTGTGATCCCCCTACAATAACCTTGCAACCCCCTTTTAGGTTAGGCCCTCTCAGTGTGAGAAATGATGCCAATAGTAGAGGGTAAAAGGACACAAAAAACCAGATTTCACAGTCTGTGATGCGTTTTTTCACAGCCGTGAATTTAGTATGACCCTACTCATTTGTCAGGGTTTCTAAACATTTTCTCATTTTTGTTACTTTCCTCTCAGCTTTGTCCATGTCTTTCCTAAAGTGTGGTGCCCAAAATTGGACACAGTGGCCCCCTTGGGGTTGTCATCAGTGCTGAGAGGAACAATTAACTCCTGCATCTTACATATAACACTCCTCTTAATACAGCCCAGAATGAGTTTAGCTTTTTTTTGAAACTGCATCACATTGTTGGCTCAAACTCAATTTTTGATTCATTAGAACCTCCAGCTCCTTTTCCATAGTATTGCCGCCTGGCCAATTAGTCCCCATTTTGTATATTTGCATTTGATTCTTTTTCTCTAAGGGCTTGGCTACACTTGAGAGTTAGAGCGCATTAAAGCAGCCCCGGGCGCCCTAGCTCACTACCCATCCACGCTGGCAAGTCACATAGAGCACTCTGACTCCAGGGCTAGAGCACTCCTGGTACTCCACCTTGGCGAGAAGATGAACACTTGGTGCACATTGGCTGAAACACCTGGGCGTCAGTATGAACGAGGTGTTGCATTACTGCGCTCTGATCAGCCTCCGGAAACATCCCATAATCCCCTTAAGTCAAGTGGCCACTCTTGTCATTGTTTTGGAATTACTGCAGGCATGCCAATATGCCCTTTGAAAGCTCCGGTTCTGACAACCCGCATGCTTATCTGCTCAGAGACAAAGCAACCATTATTGAGGAATGCTGTGTGTGAGAGAGGTGGGAGGAGGGGAAATCTGTTGCTGTCTGAACTTACAAGACAGCATGCTGACCTGCTCTCAGCCTCCCAAAAACCCACTCGCTCTCCCCCCACATATACACAACACACTCCCTGTCACACTCCACCCCACCCCCCTCATTTGAAAAGCATGTTGCAGCCACTTGCATGCTGGGATAGCTACCACAATGCACTGCTCTCTGTGGCCATTGCAAGAGCTGCTAATGTGGCCACACTGCAGCTGTCAGCGTGGACAGATTGTAGCGCTTTCCCTATGTCGCTCTATGAAGGCTGGTTTAACTCAAAGTGCTCTACATCTGCAAGTGTAGCCAGGCCCTAAGTGTAGTACTTTGCGCTTGTCTTTAATGACTTTCATCTTGTTGATTTCAGAATCATTCTCCACTTAATAAAGGTCATTTTGAATCCTAATCCTGTCCTCCAACATGCTGGTAACCCCTCTCATCTTGGCATCATCTGCAAATTTTATAAGCACACTCTTTATCTAATTATTGAAGTCATTAATGAAATAGTATCTGACCCAGGACAGATCCCTGCAGGAGCCTGCCAGATCCAGCCTCCCAGTTTGCCAAGGAACAATTGACAAGTACTCCTTGAGGATGGTTCTCCAATTAGTTGTGTGCCCACCTTACCGTAGCGTAATCTAGACCACATTTCCCTAGTTTGGTTATGAGACTTTCATATGAGACTGTCAAAAGACTAGAATCAGGCTGTAGGATTTCCCTGAATTAATTCCTGTTCGAACTAAATCATGTGTTTTAGAAAAAAAACATGCAATCTTGCTTTAAAAATGTCCAGTGACGGCAAATCTATTACACTTGGTAAATTGTGAAGACTGAAGCCCCCCCTTTGCTCAGTCTTCTTTTCTCAAGTCTAAACACATTCAGGTTTTTTTTTAGCCTTTCCTCATATGCATGGCCCTACCAAATTCATGGTTCATTTTAGTCCATTTCATGTCCATAGAATTTTTTAAAATCTTGAATTTCACAAGGCCAGTAATCCTGTCAACAAAGGAAATTAGGTTGGTTTGGCATAATTGTTTGTGTCAAAACTCACACTGGGTATTATTCATCACCCTGTTACCTTCCATGGTAGGTCCCTCGTATGCCTAAAGAGGCTAAAGAGAAACAAAAATGTTGTGCGGGCTTCCCTGTCCTCTCTGGTGAGAGTGGTTAGGGGATCTGTGGATTTTGGAGTCTGTAAGGATTTTGGAGATCTGCAGAGATGTAAGCCCCAGACTGTGTAGAGACAGCAGCTTGTAGCTCCACTGGCCCCGCCCGGATGGCAGCAGATCATCCAATGGAGATATGCTGCCATTAGCACATTCCCCTGTGTTGTGCATCAGCATAGAGGAGGACCTAGACTTAGGTAATACTTAGGTAGTCTAAGTTATCAGTTTCAGTCTATTACTTTTAGTTAAATAATTCCCTCTTCTGGGTTTCACAGCCTTCTGCCTGCAATGAGGGTGTATTTGATCTGTTGCATGAGAACACAATTCAAATGATCCAACCAGCGGACCAAATTTGGTGATGAATCCTGGTCACATGCCACCAGAGACACACTGCATATATGCTAAAACAATGAGTTCAAAGCTTGCTGATCCACAATACCAGCTCAGTTTAAAAGTATGAAAAGATTTTAAAGTACGAAACAAGAGAAGTTCACAACAAACATGTCTGTAGTCATACTTGATTCAGCTTGTTATAGCCATGGCAACAAATATTTCCTGCTTGTTTAAACATGCCCAAGTCCTGTTCTATAGTGAGCTGCAATTGAGATGTACAGGTGAGTACCTTGCCACATAGATAAGGAAATGTTGAATAGAAGTTAGAAAGGCAATGGTTCTGCTTCAGTCCGGAGCGCTGATTATAGTCTTTGGATGAACACAAATGCTTCCTGTCACATTGAATGAGGTCAAGAATGAGAAGACTATGCTCTAATTCCATATATATATAATGAAATTTAATAGGCTGGGCATGTCTCTTCCTTTACAGTCCAGGCAATCTGTAAAAAAGTGAACTGTGCAGTCAGTTAGAATTGACAGGGAAAGGATAATGTAATAAATACCTTAACTCCCAGTACTGGACATTATTATTTTAATGTCTGGTGCTAGTCAAAGAGCTTATAATGCGTACAGAGAATGACACATCATGAAAGCATGCTTACAGCAGTGATTTCAACAAAAAAGAGAAATGATAAACACTTAGATCTTGTATCAATCTTAAGATTGTCACAATGTATTTGTCAGATGCAGTAATTTAAGAATGACGGTATAATTCCTAATTTTTTAAAATTGAAAGTGTGACCACATTTGATATTTTACTATTTCAAAATGTGTTTATGACAGACATATGCTTCTTTTCTTGCTTTATTAATGTACTCAGTTTTCAAGGGATTTTTTAAAAATAATTATACATTTTAATTTAATGTTCTTGAAAATAACCCAATCCTATTTTTAAAGCAGAATTTATGTAAACTCTAGGATACCATACTTCCAAGATCATTTTGTTCATCTTTGAAATTACTGCTTTTGGATAAACAAAACTCTTCTAACAGGTCAAAAACATGAAAATTCAGATTGGCAAGAGAGAAAAAAAGTTTTTTTGCCACATAATTAGTAGTTGTTTTCCTTGAGAAAATCCAATCACAGATGACCAGATTGGATTAACCCAATCAGGACTACTCAGAGATATGGTAAATTTTTCACTCCTATGGTGGTCATTAATTTATAACAAGTAACAGCACATGATGAGAGACAAGGTGCGTGAGGTAAAATCTTTTATCGGACCAACGTCTACTGGTGAAAGAGACAAGCTTTTGAGTTTATACAGAGCTCTTCTTCAGGTCGCTCTGTGTAAGCACAAAAGCCCGTGTCGCTCACCAAGTCCACTACAAGCTATTACCTCACATCTACAACAACACTGCATAGTACATGATTAGAGCAGTTATGCAGTTTGACAGATATTCTTAAACTTGTGCAGATGATGTTTACACAGGGCCCATGTGCAACTTTAACAGTCCAGTGAGTTTCAATCTTGGAAGCACTGAGTCAAGTGCTGCACTAAATATATAGCAGTGAGGCCAGAAAATTGTTGGTGTCCTGTCAGTCCTTCACACTTCACAGTGGGAACGATGAACTTTAATCCATATTTCCCGTCCAGCCCTTCAAAGCATGACAACACGCTTTATCTGTTGTTGCTATACTAGGAGATCGCTTTCAGCTCTACCACTTGTGGTGTTCTAATGACCTCGCCTATTTAATCATAACTGGGAGTCAAGTGACGTTTATGGGACACAAATTTTAATTAGCCTTCAAATTAATGGTGAGGGTACTTTGTCTAGCGTTCCTTTGATTGTGATAATTAATTGGCTGTCATAGGCCAGCCTCCTGTCTTGCAGAGACCATTGAACAGCTTATTTTCAAATATTTATAAAGATGTTTTAGTACACATGACTGAAAGCTACATTAATATTTTAATTTCAAGTAGAATAACCTCATTGTCAAATAAAACAGAGGGTGTTGTAAGTCAAAGAAGGCTTAAATGAAGCAGCTTTTGAAATGTTGTATTTTATTCTTGTCCATGAAAAAAATAAAAAAAAGTTAACTCCCTTCAGTACATGAAACAAGATAAAGCAAAGGGCGACAGAATAACTAATCAAATGGAAGTGCTATCAAAGAAAATACAAGAAGTACAAATTGTTTTGACTCCTAGGACTCTAAAGAAGATCAGAATAGCTAGATTTCTTCAGAATAATCAACCTACAATCACTTAAATATTAATTTTCATACTAACACAAAATGTAAACTAAAATTGTGCTTTGCTTTTAAAAAACATTCTGGTTGTAAGTAATTTTCAAGTGCCTAGTCAAAAATCAGACAATCATATTCTGAAAGACAGGCAGAGACATTGCATCTTTAGACTACCAATCACCCCTCTGGCACTATGAGAGCTGGGACATAATTGTCAAAATGTTCTCCAAAAAACTGACTCAAAAGTAGTGTGAAATCCATAGCATAAATATTTGACAAGGCATTTATCATTCCAGATCTGCAGTTGACCAAAAGTTAAAAAAAATCACCAAAAATGTATTTAAAACTATTGCAAAATTAAAGAAATTATTTGAGGATTTAAATAATAAAATGATAATAATTCCTATCAACGGAAACATATGTGGACCAGAAGGGAGCTCAAAAAGTTGAGTACAACCCAAATATGCACTGTATTCACTGACAGCCACCGGATGAGGATAGAATACAATTGTGTGTTAGAATCCTGTTAATACATCTCTCAGCAACACCATCGTAGTTAAGCCTCACCAAGAGAATGAAAAATTCAAATTGAAGTATAGCAGGGGAAGGCAACCTATGGCACGTGTGCAGAAGGTGGCACGTGAGCTGATTTTCAGCGGCACTCACACTGCCCGGGTCCTGGCTACCGGTCCGGGGGGCTCTGCATTTTAATTTAATTTTAATGAAGTTTCTTAAACATTTTAAAAACCTTATTTACTTTACATACAACAGTAATTTAGTTATATACTATAGACTTATAGAAAGAGATCTTCTAAAAACATTAAAATGTATTACTGGCACGTGAAACCTTAAATTCGAGTGAATAAATGAAGACTCGGCACACCACTTCTGAAAGGTTGCCGACCCCTGAAGTATAGCTATAAGCAAAGATAATGGGTGAAATCCTGGCCCAGTTGAAGTCAGTGAGAGTTTTGTCACTGGATCCAACAGGGCCAGTATTTCACCAGGAGTCTCCCTCAGAGTTTTGAGGGTGCCATTGTCTCTTTCACTGTAACCTCTGAAGTCCCTAGGGAGTTAGATGAGAACTAAGTACAAATAGGTAGCATGCTCTTTTAACTCCTGTTTATTTTTATGTTATAAGCTACAGAATAAGTTTGGTGCTGCGCTGTAACATGAAACATGTAGTTCTTCTTCAAGTGTTTAACATTAATTCCACTTATGTGCATGCACCCCAGGCACCAGAGATTGGAATTCTTTTGAAAAGGTGTGTCCTTGGGTACAGCCCTCTTGGTATAGCTGAGTGTATAAAGGATAGAGCGGATGTATTTGCCATCCAGTTCCCTCTTACCAATGGCATAGTTCTTGAATGTGTATATAACTTGATTCCATCTCCCACCACTTGTGTATATTTTGTAGTTCCTTACACTTCATTGCAAATGGATAGTAAATATTTGCCTTAAAATTTGCTAGTTGCTGGTACAATACAATTTCTCATTTTCTGTCATGAATCACATATAGTAAAAGCTCCTAAAATCATATGCATGATGCACAGAATCAGTAGTTATGTCTCACAGACGCATTTAATAACAGTCAGGGCTTAGCAAAATGAATGTGGAGATTTTAAGAATACGTTTTGGTAACATCCAATACTAAAAATAATTTCCTGCCCCAATAAATATATAGACCAAATGATTTTAGTGTGGATTAATATATACGCTATGAGCAACATTCTCATCCCTTTGCCTGCCATGCCTATATCCTGAGCTGCTTTGGCAGCTGGAAAATTTAGGGATTTCACTTCTGCAAAGGGAATCCCAAGGTGACCCTGAGGGTTTAGCAGGGGGCATGACTGGGGTGCCACTGCACTCTGGTGATCTATGGTGGCTGACAAGTCCCATTGCGATTTGTTACAGCCGGATACAACTTGGAAAATTCCTGAAATTGTTCTAAGTTGCATTAAGATGCAGCTGGCCCCAAACTCAAGAGGATGTAAAGGTAGTCTACATCCATCTTTGCCACTCTGCTCTTAGCTGAGGATCTGGTTTAAAGTCTTTCTTCCAGGCACAAGGGCAAATTCTGATTTGCGTTACAACAGAATAAATCTGGAATATCAACTAAAGCCAACTGAGTAGGCATCCCTCATGAAGTGAATAAACTTACTATTTTATAGTGGTGTAAACAAGATCAGAATCTGTCTCATTATGTGCAGAAACATTGGGTACTCTATCGGCTAAGTTGAATATGATCACTATTAGAGAGATGTTTTCACTTTCAAATTTATGTTACATGGACACCCACCAATAGAAATTTGGTTGAGTCTGCCTCTCGTTAAGACTAGCAATCACATCTATGGAAACAGCAGCTCATGTTCCACAGCAGAAGCACTGATGCAAAAGTCTAGGGCCAAATCCTGGTCCCATTGACTATAATAGGAGCAGGACTGAGCACTTTAGACTGATATTTATCAGAAATTTTTTGCTTACTGACATTCACCGGATGATATTTACACATCTTAAATGTTACCTGAATATACATATTTCTTCAATGATTCTATAAAAGAAAAAGTAGGGTTTAAAATGTTCAATGAAATAAAATATATGGACACACGCCTTCTGAGTTATTAACACTTATGCACCATTGCAGAACCTTTAAGATAGAGGTTTTATAATGAGCAGAAACTGTCTGGCTTTTTTAACTGAATTTAACCATTTTACTTTCTGTATAATATATTTTCTTACTTCCCTTTAATTTCCTTTCCTTTTGGTTACTATATTGCCTATAGAATTGTATGTCCTAACTTTAAAAATTACCCAACACAATGAATTAAATATGTAGAACTTCATTTAAATAAGTCAGTCAACAATTTTTTTATAAAGTATTTCACACTTCATTGTAGAAACATAGGCAAAATGACTATTATAACCAAAATGAAAAATACTGTTCAATTTAAAAAATGTACTTAAACAAGAACCTGAAAAAGTTTATGATATGCATAACATTGTTCCAAGCAAACCTGCACTAGTATTACATAAATCAAGAGTTTATAAAGGCCTCAATATGGCAAAGTTTAGAAATAGGTAGTATGCATGCACATAGTACAACAAAAATCTTTTATAAAACAGCAGTTATTTTTTTATAATACTTGTACAAAGGGAATAAAGAGCAACCACAAACATATTTAATCTGTTAGGTTAATATATTATGACAGGTAAAAGTCAATCATGTTTAGCAGAGGAACAAAAACCCCTCCACAGTATGTGTGTACATAAGTATTTTGTGCCTTTAAAGTTATGTATAAAATATTTCAGTTCTTTTTACAACTTAAAGAAATCGTACTACTTATTTCTGTCAAAATTCAAAAAGGCGAGTGGATTTTTTTTTTTTTTTTATTCTTCACAACTACATAAAATAAACCAGTACCAGAGAAAGTACTGGAAACCAATTACATTGATACTCTCCACTTTTGATAACGGGGTTTTGACATTTAACCCAAAAGTATTAAAATTAATTCACAATCGGTCTAAAATACTTTTCAGTAATATATAATATTGATCGGCGGTATCATAGACTATCATCATTAGTATAAACTGCAAGGATGATTTTTTTTTCTTACTGGGTAAATCAGAATACTGTTATCAATGTGTGTGCTTACATTTTATTTTTGTTCTACTGCTTGGTGTGTGATAAGGGATTGATCATCCACAAATATTGCATGTGATTGAGTGAATAAACATATAATACATGTGTAGGCAATGCCCTCTTGTGCTCTAGGGTGGCTACTGTACTACAGGACTGCTGGAGTTCATAGGCCTTGTCCCACAGCAAGTAAGGTCTTTCAACTTTCAAGATGTATTTCTACTATGGTCTATAAGGTTTTACTAAATACAAGGTTGTTTACATGGTATATATGTTTAATATTTCATGTACAATCACTGAATTTCTGAAACACTCATTTGTGTTCATGCAGATCATTAGATGTTTTGATTCTGTAGTCTTGTTTACTTCTTGGCACCCTAACACTAAATTTAAAAGCAAGTTATATTTGATTTGTGAAGAAAAGTGATCTACTTTTAACAGGATCTGGAGTGAAATTCTAATGGGCACAAAGAGAGTAGACCATTCAATCATTCTTTCACCATTTAAAACAAACAAAATTACACACTGTACTACAGCTTTCAGACTATATAATCAAAAGGTGCAGATATCATCTTCATTGATTAAGTAGAACCAAAAGAGTTCATACAAAATAGATTGCTCATATTCACACTACAAACAAATGTTGTTTTTAATTTTAACAAATTCAAAGGTGTATCAGCAGCATTGTTGTAAATTGTACTGTAGTGCAGTTTCTTTTTCATAAAAATACCTTACAAATGGTCAGTCAAAAGTCATCAGCAAAAGAAAAACCCAGAAAACAATCAACCAAACAAAAAAAAACAGAGGTAATGCTGATGCCAAAACAATTATAATACTGTTGGGTACATAGAAAAGTAATCCTTATATTTTATACATTTATACAGAGTATAAAAGGTAACAGAGGATTATGCCACAGTCTCCCTTATCCCAATATCTATTTTCTTTGGAAGGAGTTCTTTTCTTTCATCAACACTTGCTAATGAGTTTCGACAGTTTTGCCCATCCATATATATCTTTGCGTACACTGGATTGGAGTAATTTGTTGGCTGTGGAAAAAAGATAAATATGCAGTATGTGATTTAGATTAACAACTATTTTTTTAAAATGAAAATTGTATTGTTAAAACAAAGGGAGAACACGCATACATAAAAGCATAATGGAACATGTTTAATGTTTACCTGGGCTTCTGTAAATCTTACCAGGGAGTTAAGATCTGTAGGAATGACCACCCTGCACCTTTAAGGGGGGCGGGGGAAAGAAGGGAAATGGGGGTGGGTATTTGGCTGGCAGGCCAAATGAAGGGAACTGTGCTTTATGGCTGGAGGAGTGAGGGGGGGAAGGGAGAGATGAAAACTGCTGCTGCAGGGTTTAAATAGGGCAGCTCTGTGCCTGAAGCCTGCCTTTTACATGAAGCAGGATGAAGCAGGAGGGAACACAGTACTTCAGCACAGCATTGCTCCACGTGGAAACAGAAGAGTAAGAAATTGGGAAAGGGAGTAATTCCCCCTTCCTCTGGTCCGGGTAGGGAAAAGCAGGCATGAAAGAGTAATTCCACAAGGGGAGGAGGATATGGCTAGCTAGGCACCTCTACTTGCTGGTGCTTCCATGTGGCGGATGTCCAGTGCAGGTACTCCATACAGTGACCGGATAAATGGCTTGGAATAGGACTTAAAAAGAGGTGTTCCTTAAGGGAATGAATGGGAGGCGGTGGGGACTCTGATGATTGGTACGGCAGGGAGCCAAACCCCCATTCTTATAGCCCACTTTAACCCTCCTATGAGGGGAGTATCTGGTAAGATTTGCTGGAGAGACCTGAATGGAAAAGAGAGGGAGCTGGTGAAAGCCCCATGGGTAATTACGGAATAAATATGGGGTTACCTGCACTGTACACTTTTATCTGCCGGGTAGTCCCAGATACCTTATAATAAAATTGCGGCTTGATTAAACCCATGTCAAATGTCTCCTGTCCTTCTTTCAGTACAGCCAGACAATCTGTAACCAACAGACTCCATATACTGCCTGACCACATTTTGAAAAACCAAATATACAGTACAATTTGACCAAATTTGCTAATCATATTGTAATTTAAATAAGAGATCATAACTGTTATTGTAGTATCTGTAAATATAAAAGTATTTTCTCAATATCAATAATTTTGCTAGTTTATGGACTGAACCAAAGTCCAGGTCAATGGGACTTAAACATGTGCTTAAGTCCATCCCTATTCTGCAAAGCACTTAAATATACATGCTATGTTTTCAAACAAGCACCTTTGTGCTTTCTCACAGGCTATCGCTCCTGCATGGGAGGCAGTGCCTATAAATATCTGCAAAACTACCACAGTGTTAGGCTTGGAAGGGTTAGATTTTTATTGGTAAATGTTGGCAAATGTTGTCACCATACATGCATAAACAGATAAAAATATTTCCATAGATCACTGAAAATTACAGATGGGCAAACTAAGAAAAGTGCTGCTTGAAAACTTACTGGAGTTTGATTTAAGGATATTTACTTAGAGTATTTTGATCTGTGATGTTGAATATTTATGTTGTAATGGTTATAAAGCTTTAACTTTTTGAATCACAGATTTTATTGCCATTAAATAATAATTGTCCAAAAGCCCCCTTATACTTTCTCACAACTGTGAAAATGTAAATTGATAAAAATAGGAAAAATGCTTAAAACCCCATACTTTTGGCAACTAAATGGATAAAACTAAAAAAGCTTAAAAAATTGATCTGCTGAATTATTGTTTGTTTGTTTTTTACAAAATCTAATTCTGCCAAGTCTACTCATTATCTAGCTTCAAATCTCTCCTCAAAACACTCCTTTGCCATGATGCCTATAAACAGCTTGACAGCGGTCAGGCTGCTTGTGTGCTGTGACCATTCCCTATCACCAATATTGTCTCATTTTTGCCTTGTACTCCCCCAGCCATCTGTAGCCGATATCTTTTGTCTTTTACTTAGATGGTAGGCTCCTGGAGGCAAGGACCAGCTTTTTGTTCTATGTTTGTACAGCACCTAGCACAGTGAGGTCCTGGTCCATGACTAAAGCTCCTAGGTGCTCCGGAAATACAAAGAATACATGATACAAATACTGAACTACCACTACAAATATGAAAGTGTGTAAGATGTGGGTGTGAACTTCCTCTTTTATGACCCATTATGGCTCAATTATCTCAACAGAGGCCTTTGCTATCCCATCTGATTTCTCAACTTTATATATAGAGTCACTGGGAAGGGTGCCTAATTCCTCGCAGATCACAATGTTTCCTGTTGTCTGTAGCACCTAGACTCGTATTACTTAGCTTGCTTCACTGCCCTTTTGCCCAACAAGAAAGAGCAAAGGTTTAAAATCCTCATTTCTCTGTTCCCCCTAGTCAAATAAGAAGCCATGATTTCCCATGGCCTGGCTCACTGCAGCAATCATAGTAACTTAGATTAGCCAGGAGCTGCTTATCCTGCCATTACAAATAACTATCTGACTGTCTAGTGTTCTACACTTCCCTGTCACACAGAAAGAGGTAAGTCACATTGAAAAGAACAAAACAAAACAAAAAACTCCTACTTCTATATGAATGGAACATAAAGATATTACCAGCTGCTGCAGTAATTTCTAGGGGCAAATTCTACCTTCAATTATACCTGTGCAACCCCAGTGACCAGAGATCTTCACTTCCCCAGTAATGACTACAGGAGTTCCAGATGACACAGAAATGTAGTTTTTGTTTAAATTGATAGGAATTTTCATTTGATTGCCAATACCACAAATAAAATAAGAATCATACTTAGCATTTATATTGTCTCTTCTGGAAATATCAAAGTACAGTATAAACAATACCTTAATACCTGTATGAGGTAAATATTATTATTATGCAGTGGAGAAAAGTGACGTACAGAAAAGTAAAGTGGTTTGAGTGATTTGACTAAAGTAATTTCAGTCAAACTCAGGGCTGGAATTATACTCTTGTTCTCCTATCCATGAGGCATGTTGCCTCCTCTGGACAATATTGTGTTTTTTAAAGCAGACCAAATAAATTGAATTTCAGTTACATCAAAAACACATTACAATCATACAGTAATGCAAATGAGATGAGGATGAACACATATATTTTTTTATATGAAGGTGAATCAAGCATATGAATGTCCCTCTCTTTTAATTGTTTTAAATTTTGTAATAATCTTTTAAAGATATTGTGCTATATTATATACAAACTCTGGTTTATTGAAACAAAGCTAAATATTTTGTTAACTTAGTTGTCATTTGCAATAAACTTGATTGAAATTTAAACAATCCATTAATAACTTGTAAAGATTTACAGAAATTGTTCAAGTGAATGCATATCAATTTCCCCTTAAAATAGTAGGACAGGATTTCATTTACTTTTGAATCTTATTTCACTGTGATAAGTTGCATTAAATGCCTATTACTATTTGGTATGTTTATGTGTTTGGTTTCATTTTTATATAGCTTTACAAAAGGTATAACTTACTTATGTTTTTAAAATAAAGCAATATATTTTCAATTTTACATTTTAGATCATGCTATCATGACAAGTAAAGATGAAATATATATGTAGAGGCACCTGTAATAACAAATAGAAATTTTATTTCTGCTTGTAAATAATTTCTTACTAATGAAAAACATGAACAAAAATGGTGCTATTCTAACATAATGTGCAAATTTGCTCAGAGAGGGGATGTGATGGAATGAGCATGGGAAGTGAATTATCATTTCTCACCCCTGCAGTTAGTGGTCCTTTCAAATCAGAGTTTAGGTAGATTGGCGGTGCTGTGTGGGGAAGCTTGAATGCAGTGGACCCTCCCCCTATATACCTGGCCTGCGTATAAACAGAATATTTTAGTTTTTGTGCTAATAATAATGAATTTTCCATTTGCAGGTTGACATATTGTTTAATAAGCAGTGCTCTGATTAAAAACAACAACTGGTCTTCTACAATAAAAATTGCCTTTAAAACTTTAACTACAAGCTTGCTTTAGTTTGGATGATTCTTATGCAGCACAAGATCAGCACAGCATTTTCTGTCAAATATTACATTCAGGCTTAACAATCAGTCATGATACAGTTATTCAACTTGCATAAAAGCAACTTGCCTAATATATACTTTATATTCAGCTTCCCTGTGGTATGCTGCACATTGACTGGGTGACAATGTGGTGACATTCATAGAGCTAACAGTAAGCCAGTTATTGCTTTGTCAAATGTGCCACAGTATGATAGCTGCCCCATAGGATGCATCTGACTACTGATAGCTCTAAGAAAGTTATTGCACCATTACCCTGTCCATCCAGTGTCACATCCCTCAGAAGCTCTACCATTGAAGAGCAGTGCTCCTAGAAATAACATAACAGAGAGTAAAATGACAATGTTCTTTTTTGATGTAGTACATCTATTCTACCAGGCCTCTGAATGGCTTATGTTTTTGGAAGTAAGCATGATTTTCACCAAATTAGGCTCAGATTTACAAATGCAACATCTTGACATTTGCAAAGCATAAGAGCTAGAAAATACATAATATAGTGTACCATCAGTAGGTCCACAAAACATCTGGAATTTAGATAAAGAAGATTTTAATAATGATCTTGTACTGCAGTTTTGTCAAGAGGGTCTATGATATAGCCTCTCTCAATTTACAGTTCAGTTTTAGTTTAACATCTAGAAAAAAGCAGATCACCGCAAAAGAATATCCATCAACAAATATTGGGGTGCAAAACAGTAAATGCATAATATCTATAATGTTTTCACTAAATAAACTTTACTTGACTCATGTTCACCATACAGAGTGAATAGACAAACCAAAATACATGCCATTATAAATAAGTCTTCATTTGAGAGAAAAATCACACTAATTAGATTTAAAGCTATACATTACAACACATAAAATAAACCCTATTTTGCCATTGTAAAAACAATGTTACCTTTTCTGGATTTACTGTGAAATCTGGATCTAAAAATCCCCCTTCATTGTGATCATGGCCCACCTCATACATATTGTATGATGGATTACCAATTTCTACATTGATTCCTCCATTTATCATTGGTTGTCTTCGGATAGTTTTTGTCCTAGAATACATAAACAAAGGGAACTAGGATTTTCAAGTCACTCCAAGGATGATACCTACCACGAATATTATTTAACAGCTAAGTATCTCAGAAAAATAACGGAGCCTTGCCCTGAGGGCCTATCAGGAAATCAAGGGGACGGTGAAATTTTCGCTCCAAACAAAGTGGCACTTTGAGCACCTGTGCAGCTGGGGCACGTTGGGGAAGTGGCCTGTTACTACCCTTCTAAGTGGGTTTGTAGTGTGGATTCATGCAATGCACGAGGCTATTGGTTGTGGCCATGACGTTCCCCTTCAGTATGGTCAAATTCACCCTAGTTCCCAGGGAAAGCTTCATAAATTCATTACAAGATTTTTTCAGTGGTTAAAAGAAGGCAGAGTCCATCAGTGCAGAGTTTCCTCTGCTTTTGACTCTGAGGAACACAGGAGGAGTGATAATGTTTCTATCTTTGCTGGTAGAGTTAGCGGGGTCATCTGCTTGCCTATTTGGTGGCAGCTCCAGGTGCACTTACCTTGGGAATAACTAAGCTATGGCTTCATTATGGAAGTTATGTGTCTGTCAAAACTCAACTGGCTGGAGTCCCTATTGTTAGTTATTGAAAAGCTTCGCTCGAGTATCCCAAACACAGGTGCAAAGTGAGAGACGGCAGGCTTAACTTTTAAATTGGTTTATATCTGGGGGAACATCTTTAAAATTGAGTACAGATCTGAGGTTCTCCCATGGGTGAATCCAATTATTTTCGTTGGTAAGGAAATAAGTGAGTGATTTTTTAGCTGCAGGGGTTGAAAGCCCTGGTTTAGAGATGTCATTTTTAGACAGAAGACTCTACTGAATTGTGACAGAACAATGGGAATGGGACTTAGGGGCTGGTAATGGTTGTTATCTTTTCTAAGTTAAGAAAACACTTCATTATCTTAAATCCAAGCTGACATGTGAGAGTGTCTTTCTATTTCCCCAAAACATAGTGGAACAGAAAAATCCACTTCCAGGAAGATTTTTAAAACATGTATCTTATTGTACTGTTTAGCTGTTAAATAATAGCGTCTCTGAAGACTTTTAGGTCTCTTTTCAACAGGGAAGAAAAGTTAAGCAAACATTTTCAAATAAAAAAATTAAATTAAGAAGAGGTTTTAAGGTATTAACTTTAGCCAAACCAGTTTCTCTATTGCTATTTAAACGCTGGGGTCTAGCCTAAACACTTACAGTGATTGATGCCATACAAATCATTAGATAGCTATGCATTTCAATTCATTTCTATCCTATATTTTAGAATAGTTGCTTTCATGCTTCTCATCGTACCTCAGCTCATCATAAGATAGATCACAGAAGTTACAGGCAGAGTCCCAAATTTTCAAAAGTGGTCCCTGATTTTGGCCCTTCAATTTTCGGATGCCCAGTTTGAGAATGTAGGCTCTGATTTTGAAAGACGCTGAGCGTTTGAACCACTTATTGTTTTCAGGTAGAGTTATGGCAGAGCAACACTTCTGAAAAATAGGCCCAAGGTGTCTCAATCTGAGAAATTAAATCAACGTCCACATTTGAAAATGTGGGCTTAAGAGTGGGCCTATATTTAACTGCCTATATTTGCACCATCTTACTAAATACTGGATCCTTTAAAACAGGCATATAATATATGATGATAAAAAGAATAATTTGTTTTAGAGTTCAATTATTTTCTTGTGAGTGCTAATGAAATTTTAAACCCACAAACATAAAATTGAAAGAAAAAGGATTCAAAATTGAAAGAAAAAGGATTCAAATCAGTCTATTAAGAGAAAGTTGTAAGGTGGTCAACAGGTACATCTTCATATGAATTAGGTAAACAATCATATACTGGCTTACTGTTCTCCGCTGATTAATGTGTACAATACTTTCATTTTTATCTTTCATATTACATTAATGTTTTAAGTGTTAAGAAAAATATGAAACAAGGTATAGGTGATATAAAAAGAAAATATGGATTTTTATTATTTTACATGAAGTAGATTGATTTCTAGCAGATAATTCTGATTGTTTCACACACAGAGATTTATGTTATCCAGCTTAGAAGATACTATTTGTAAATATTTATTTCTTTACAGCTCTCTGTCAGGACTATCTGCTATGTAAGTTTTGTTGACGAGGAAAAGGCCTGATATTGTCCAAATATACAAAAGCATCTAAATCTGAAAATCTTTTGACATGAGGTGCAAACCAGAAATAAACCATTGTAAAAAATGAAGACGTAACCTTTGCAAAAACACGTGGTTTATTAGAAAGGGCAATTTCATTTAAGTTTGATTCTTAACTTTTCATCCACATATGTGTTCCTGTTATAGGGAATGTGTCTAGTCTCTAGGATTTACATTTGAAAATACTCAACAAGAATTTTATGTTCCGTTTTGGGGAAAAATATATAGCTATTAATGTTACCTGGGCTAAGGATGAGTTTGTGAATGTTTAAATTTCTAGTATGTTAACACATTCTATTATATTTTTTAAGTTGATTACACTTCCACTATAACGTATTATGTAAAATCACAATATTAATCAAATGTAAGTGAATTAGAGTAAGCTATATTTAGAAGAAAGTTCTTTCGGGCCTGATCCTGCAAACATTTACACATGAGTAATTCTGTTCACTCCGAGAGTTTAAGGCCAGAAGTGACTACCAGATCGTCTAGTCTGACCTCTGTATATCACAGGCCACCAGCACCAGCCAGCACTCACACACTAAACCCAACAACCAAAATTAGACCAAAATACATAGGAGTTAATGAGACTAATTATGTGAGTACAATTATTCACTTGTGTAGAGTCCTTGCAGGATTGGGCTCACAGACTATAAGGCCTCTGGGTAAGGAATTGTATATTCCGATGTTTCTGTGCAGCACCTAGCACATTTTTATGAGGTAAGTGTCTGATGTTTGTGAGACAGCTTCTAGACATTAAAATATTTGTAAATATTTTAAAAATATTGTAAATATAAAATATTTCTCCCCATTTCTAATTTTTCTTTTTTAGTCCACACATAATTTAAGCACAGTAATATGAAATTACTTACCTTCGTTTTCTTTTACAAAGAAGTAGACCAATTACCAGAGTAGTGATCAAAGTCACCAAGAGAACAAGAGGAACAATGATTGCAATGCTTCCTGCAGCAAAGAAATAATGTTGAATACACTAGTTTAAGTCTAACAATTTCCAGACCAGGTAAAGTTGCTAAAAACAAAACTAAAAGGTATAGTTTAGTTTAAGAGGACAGTGATTGGAAGGTTAAATATTGACAATGAAAACAGCAACATAGGTTTTACATATATTCTGAATGTTTTCATCCACGATACCTGCATTTCAAAACTCTGTGCTTGCTATTTAGCAAACAACGAAAAAGTTGTTATAAACACTTTTGGATTACAGATACTGTTGTAATGAAAGTATCCCTTCAAGCCTACTATTATACTTTATGCACTCCCATTGTGAAGGTCACACATTTTCTTTAAAATTTCAACACATCCCATATACAAAATTAAAATATTATAGGCAATATATTTTGCTTATATTTGTAAAAATGCTAAAGTTCTCTGAGTAGCTCTCCCATATATTAAAAATCACAATATCAACAAAGAACTTCCCATTATGCCCTTGAATTCTACCTGGAAGATTATTGAAAGCCAGGGTAGATCACAGAGCATTAATTCAATGTATTTCTTGGGGACCATTCTGCACTAGCTTCAGCTTCTGTATGGTCCCCAAGAAAATGGCATTACAGCAATCTAATCTTGGGAGACAAAGGCATGGATAATTGTGGCAAGGTACACATTGGAGAGAAAAGGTTACACTCATCTTCCCAGGCAGCTACTACCTTGGCTTCCATGAGCAATGTAGGATCTAACACCACATCAGAGTTGAGCAACTGTTTTACAATGGCATATGCGCTCCCTCAGTAAGAGGTGCTAATATAAGTTCTACCAATTCTTCATTATTTGTGCTGTCTAGACTAAGTTGCAGTCAGCTAGTTGCTCATTTAAATGGTGGACAATTTGTTCCACTGCTCCAGCTGGATTGGTTGTAACAGAGATGTAAAACTGGGTGTCACCCACATACTGAAAACACTGCAGATCATTTCTTCAGTTTAAGGGCTTGTCTATGTGAATATTTAGTTTGTGGGAAGCTGGTGAGTGAATCTACCCTGCAGTACACATCATGAGGGAGGAAGGATAGCTCAATGGTTTGAGCATTGGCCTGCTAAACCCAGGGTTAAAGGCCCAATCCTTGGGGGAGGGGCATTTAGGGATCTGGGGCAAAAAAAAATATAGTTGGGGATTAGTCCTGCTTTGAGCAGGAGGTTGGACTAGATGACCCCTGAGGTCTCTTCCAACCCTGATAGTCTATGATTCTATGCATTAGTTTTTCACATGGACCCGGCTGATGCTCATTAGCCTTTTGTTAGGGTGCTTTGATCTATGCCATTTGAAATGGGAGCAGATTAAAGTGCACTAACAAACTTTTGGACACAGCAGCAGGGTCTACATGGACAGTTAGCGTGTGGCAGGCTAGTGTGGGGTAAATTAACACCCCTCCACACCTGCTGCAAACTAAATGTGCATGTAGACAAGCCCTTGAGTGCCAATATTATTGTAATACTGTTTTCTTCTATTTAATCTGCATGTGTATTAATTTTATTTAAAGGAACAATTCTCACTTGCAGGATGATTATCACAGTATGTAAATTACACCATTGTGCAGGGAGAGCAAATGCAAAGCCTATGAACCACTTAAACCCTATTTTGTGGCTTTAAGTGCGACTTCAGTGGTCATAAGTTTTGTGCTGAGTCTCTCCACAGGAATGAATTTCACCAAGTATTTGTCACTTGATACTGCTTTTTCTAAGAAAAAATTCATGCTGGGTTTAAAGAAGTGGGCATATAAGGAATGCCATAGTTTGACAGTAATCCAAAATGTTTTATGTAGACCTGTACATCAATCAAAGACCAGAAATAAGAGCAAAATCCTTGCCATTAAAATAAAGTAATCTGCAGCACATCACTTCATATGCTCACATACTAAAATATCACCAGTTTATCATTTTTAAATTTAACAATATTTTACAAGCTGTAGTAATTAATCTGAAGCACTTACTTGTACTGATATTGTCAGACTTGCTGCTCTTGGGAGCTGGCCTCTCGCACTGTGTGCCTGACCAGTTGGCTGAACATCTAAAAGGATCCAATTAAGATGGTAAAATTAATGGATGACAGCTGTTAACACGGTAACCTATTAAAGAGACCACCAACATCTTCTCAAAAGGTACAAACGATAACAGCCATTTTACAAAATGAACAAAAAGCTTTAGGTCCTCAGTATTCTGGCACAACATTGGGAACATTCTTCATAGCATTTTTACCTTGTTTTCTTCCTTTACTATTTTACAAACTGTAGGTTTGAATTTCAAACATTATTATTATTGAATTTTTAAACATGCAGTCATTTTATGAAATTGCAATTATAATAAAAGCCAAAACACAAATGTATGTAAAGATCTATTATACCAGTGACTATTAACATTAGTATTCATACACTCGGAACTATTTTCATTTGGTTTTTAGTAATATATTTAGTATGTTATAGCAGGACTTCCACAATTTGGTTTTATTCATTTCAGTATCATGCCATCAAATGCTGGAACTTTTGAAATAACTGATATAAATAACAATATTAATAATTGTTAAATTATATTATTTCTAGATGCACAGCCAACAAGAGACAGAGATAAGTGGCTTTATAAAATGAAGCCTTATTTGATTTCATACAATGCTCAACTGCAATTCGCTGACAGTTTTCCATATTTCCTTTTCAACCTGAATTGGATAGTTGCATTTGGTAAGATCAGTAACCTAGAGTTGTGTCTGTTACCCGACTGGGTCCCTCTTCCAGCAAACCACTTAAGCATTCACTTTGCTTCAAGAACACGAGTAGTTCCACTGACTTCAATGGGACTACCCATGTTCTTTAAGATAAACATGTGCTTAAGTGCTTTGCTGGATAGGGGCCTGGATGCACATGTAGATCTTCTGCTGCAATTTGTGCAAATATAAAATATGGTTTCTTCAAATATTTGTTTGAGTTTTGACATTTGCTCTCCGTGAATAACCAGAGAAACAAAGACGAAACTGCCACAAATATGGCTTCAGGAAATCCATTTACTATTGAAACAAATATATTCATGAAATCTGTTTGCACTATTTTGCCTGATCTCCTTATAATGAAGTTTACGGCAGCATCTGAAAACTCTCCATACTGGATACTGCAGGAAAAAGAAACTTTTTAGCTGTCTCAAGTGCATGCTGTGCAATGGGCTCTCAAATATCTCCCATCAGCTTGGATGTATAAGTTAGAAACAACTACATTTTACACATCAAATTAATAACACATAGTTTATGCAAAATGAAAATATGACTTTAAATTCATTGATTTAAAGAGGTTAACTTTTCTATGCAATTCAGTTTACAGGCATTTAGTAGGGCAGACAAGAAAATATGTGTACCCTTCTGGAACATGGGTGTTCCAATATTGAAAAATCTGGTTATATTTGCCAAGTAGTTTGACATATTTCTACTTAATTGTTCTGAGGCTGATAAAATAAAATATTGCAGTTCATTAGCTCATTATCATCCATTTGTCATTATGCTATGTGGTGTTATGGTCAAATCATATGCTATTTCATATATAATCAATGTATGCTAAATAGATTTAAATTGTAGGATTATAGAAGTATAAGACTGACAAGTATTTAAGAGTGATGAGTATATATTAGGTATATAAGTAAAGCATTGCTGGAATGTAAGACCTACTGGCTGAGGCCTGTAAGATTTTAGTTTAGCCATACTAGGCCATAGGCTTAAGAACGCTTGACATGAGTAATTGACCTAGAAATAACCCTATGCCAGTAAGGTCAAAAGATTACTGTAAAAGATGTGCTAATAGGTAATGCTACAAAAAACTACATTGCACTAAACAACAAGGGATTGTCCAAGATCATGAGACACCTGGTTGTAATATCATGGAATGTCCTGTCCTGATGAAGGATACACGTTGTGCATAGATGCTAACAAAAGGAACTAAACAACCTATGAAAAATTAGGCACTCCAAAATTCGCAGGGTGTGGAAGTATAGATAAGGAAAAGAAGATTGAAATCCTCATGCATATGCATAAGGGATTAGGTGTGGTCAGAATATAAAAGAGGTTCCTTGGTTGGGTAAAAGTGGGAAGACCCCATGGGATAGCGCCACAAGAAACCCCAGCAGGACCCACCCCTCTATCAGTGATTGTCTATTGATGGGTTCATTGCCCCCTAGAATATCATTGAGAATGTGAATGTGACTAGTCTTAGTCATAGCACCTTTTTTTTTTTTGGATAGGATTTCTCTATGCATGGGTAATCATAACTTTACTTATTGCTTTAATAAAACTTGTAGTACAGATAAGACTTTGTACTTGGGATCGTATCTGTGGTCATTATCCTTGGACTTCATGTATTCCTGGAATCTCCAAATTTGAGAAAAGCACCAAAGGTGATTTTCACTCTGTTGAGCTTGAAATTGTAGCCACAGGAACCGAACCCATGGTAATTTTGAATACAAAATTACTTAATGCAATCTAAATAATGGCAGATAGATTACTCACTATGTATAGATGGAATATAAAAATCCACTAATCTTTGGTGTTAACCCAAAAAAGATGTCCCAACTTGCCTCTGAGATTTGTGTTTTCAGTGAACAGCCTTGCAAATATCCTTTAAAAGCTGATTCAGTAAATAGCTTTATAAAATCATTCATAAATTTTAACATTAATATTATACAATATTCATTACAGATTAATACTGTAATATTTTAAAAATATTTTTGAACTGTTTATAAATGTAAGCATAAATGCATTAAAATATAATGAGGAATTTAGCTTATAATCATTAACTGGAGTACTACTTTAAGAACTGTTTTCCCTTCACTAACCATTGCTATATGCTACTTACTAAGAATTAAATATAAAGATGAATTTCTCAGTTACCAGTGTGTTAAAGACTAATTTAACCAGCTTGCCCAGTGATATTGGCCCATGATAGTAAAATACTTCAGAAAAGTACAAAATACAATGGGTCAAATTGTGCAGAAGCCCAGGAGCACAATTGTATGTGCTAACTTGCCTCTCTAGCACCGAGGGAATTAGCAGCATTTTGTCTTTGTGCTTTCACTGAGGAGAACGGTAATAGCTTCCCTGTTCCTTTTTCCCACCCCAAAACATAGGGCACCTGCATAGTGCAATTCAAAATTTAGGGCTATAGTTTTAAAGTGCTTCACACATTAAGATAAAAATTTAAGCTGATCATGATTTTTACTCCACTACAACATGTTCTACAGATGCAGCCTCTAGACTGGTTGCACAGATGGTATTTATTAACACGTTCATTAATTTGTTAATTAATGCTTCAAAAACCTTTCGCACAATGGAAAAGGTGCAACATGCTGGTAGTTATGGCTCTGGTTTGACCTCACAGTTAAAAATGGTCATAACATATTTAAAGTTCTTGCCTTCAGGGAAAGGGTTAGTTGAATTAACATCAGAAAATAGGCTGCACAGTAACGTATTCAATTAATTTTAAAACTCAAATCAACTAGCATTTTCATTATTGTCTGCCATCATCTTAGCATATTCTAAAAGCACACGTTACTTTATGATTCTATCATAAAAGAGATGTACACTCCATTTTGCTTGCATTTGTGTCATTCTTTATAAATCCCCTTTTGAGCCATTATATCAAATGGAAATTATTATTCTTCTAGCCTAGCTTACAAAATTACTGCTTAGTTGTTTGCCACTTCACAGGATCACCTTTCAATGCATGATTACAAATGAAGTATTTCTAGTCTCTTTACAGAAACATAAATCTTCATAGTTTGTTTATGCTGCAACAATCAGAACTGTTATCTGCAGACAATCTTAGAATGAAAGTCTTTGTATTTCTTACCAGCACATATGATAACATGGTTCCTGCACCAAAAGTTTTATTAAAAATTGTCTTCTAATATACAGAATCCATACTTGATACACTTGAACTGGCAACGCCAATTCTCACAGATACTTCATTGTTGGTGAACATCTAGCTTGCAAGGAGTTGGAAGATGCAGTGAGAGCTAACCAACAATTAATGTATGGTCTGAATTTGCTGGTGCTTCACTATAGAGAAATTTCTGACAAGAATGGGGTCTATTTATTTCATGGCACATCCACTTTTTAAAATCCAGGTCCAGCGATGGTTATTAAGATGCCTAAGCCAGGACCCCATAACAAACAAGCCCTCAGAAGCACACAATATCCAGCATCTTTCTGAAGATCCTGTTGAAGCCGTGAAATACAAACAGTTCATCATGAAGCGCATATGTAACCTTGGTACCCTCTCAGACAATGTGGAGATCTCCTCAGTGATAAATGTAATGCTATATCACATATTGCTGCTGGAATAATCGGGTGGTAGCACAAGAAACCTTGGCTTTCCAAAAAGGCCTTTGATATATTAGTGAAAAAGACAGAAGCATGCAATCAGGGAAATATCCAAGAACGTAAAGGGCTAAAAGACATTTTCCTGGCAATGGCAAAATATGATCATGAGGTTTATGTCTGACATATGTTGGTTCCCCGTCCGGCAAAGCAGATGACATCCTGCCTACAAAACCATCACAAGCATGAATGGTAGCCATAAACAGCCTTCTAACATCCTTGTCATAAAACCAGATGGCTCTCCCTGCTAACTGATGGATGAGGTCCTGGACAAATGGAAAACACTTTATGAAAATGTGTTGAACTCTGGACCTGCTGAAGCTTGTCTAGAGCTACGTGACCTAGAAAACCATACAGCAGTAGATCCAGGGGTGAACACTAATTCTCCAACACCTGAAGAAGTACAAAAAGCCATCCAAAAGTTATGGAATGGACATGCTAATGGACCTGATGGTATTCCACCTGAACTGCTCAAAAGTGAATTAAACCAGTGAGCATCGGCATACATCAACTGTTCTTAAAAGCATGGGCATCTGGCAAGCAGAGTTCAAATGGATGCAGCAAAGTGGATGTTCTTTGATACATGGGTCTTGCCATCTTCTGCATGGTGTCAGCACAAAATATGTGTGGTCTGCACCAAATTGTGAGCATGAAATGGTTTGATATTGTGAAAAAATGTCACAATCTCTCAGAGATGTTGCCTACCTTCAGTCATTCATTATATTAAAAAATAGCATTGCATGCTATTTGGCCAGGTCACCAGGATGGACAAAAACACCACAGCTAACCTTGATCTCCAACTCTCTATCAACGCACGAAGGCGTGCACACCTTGATCCTACTTGACACTGCTTGTGGGCCACCTGAAACTCATGGATTCTCAGGATTGAGCCAGATTTGGGAACTTCACTACACAATGTCTGGTGCAACACCATCAACTGTAGTCAGTCTGTGTGTTTGATGATGGTCACAGAGGCAGCTCTGATAGAAACTTCTGGACCAAGGCTCTCCTTATATAGATTGAGGAAGCTATATTTACTCACAGATAATCTTCCAAAGATGCAACATAACTTTCTAACAATTAGAAGTATTAGATAACAAACACTAGTCCAGGCTCAGTAATATTTCATTGCTCTTCTCATATCTAATGAGGATAGTTTGACATCTTTGGAATGTGAGGATACAGGACTAACTGATGGAAGTGAGATTTGTGCTAGTTAACATGAAATGCTAATGCTACTTTAGGAAGGACTTCCAGCCCTATATGAAGGACCACATCATCTGAGGAAAAACTAAGTATAGAGTTCTTTAAATGGATTGTGCCTGCAGTTTGCAAACCACCACAAATGGCACCTCCAGAGATAAGAATGGCACCTTCAAAGATAAAGAAATGGAAGCTCTCTTCATGGATCCATAGTTAAGTTTAAGTTGAATTTTGTACTTAAACCAGGGATTCACCCACTTAGTTACACATAAGGAATAGAATGTATCAACCAAAAATGAAAGCTCTTACTCTAGGCACAGAGAGAATTTTCTCAAAATGTAAAAGTAAAAACATGCTCCTTTTAAGAAGTTTCACACTCTGTGTCAGACCAATTTTTGGTCCTGAATAATCTTTATAATGAATAACACAGACTCTGCAAACTTCCATTTATCTATAACTCTCTGAAATCTGGTGCATTAGCCACATTTAAGAATGTTACTGCCTCTCATTATTGGGACAAATGGGAATCAAGCCTTTTAGGAAGATGGTGGGCACCTCTGCTGGGCATAGAGAGGGGAAAACTGGAATGTGTGTGTGCAGGGGAATGTGGATTTCAGGAGCTGAAGGAACTGGTGAGTATAATCTGGCTACTTTTAGCAGTCACCATGTATTGATGAGTCTGGCCTTAGATTTAAGGTAGATACTCTATGTTTTCTAACTATTAGAAATATCATATAGTACTATTCACTTCATGGGGGTTTTGAGTGTGATTTTTTTAATAATTAAAAAACAGAAGAAATTTCCAGATAAAATCTACTTTAAAATGAAGTAAATGTTGAGTATATATCCGTAACTTAAGAGTAAAAATATCACAGGGATGTTGTAATGATAAAAAACAAAAACAAAAACAAAAACCAAGCATTACACACCCATGAACAACTGACTTAAAGACAGAAGAAATCCAAACATGTTAAGTCATGGAAATGCACATTTGAGGCAGCCAAACACATTTAACTCTACCCAGTAGTGACACCCTGGGAAAAATTAAAAAAAAAAATCGACTATGTCTTTAAAAACCTTTAACCTAATCTCTGACTCTGAACACCAATATGCATGAATCATAATTGTATAATTATTGCACAGCGTTCATTGAAAGATAGATAAAGCTTGAGGCAGGACTTGATCTCTTTCATCTGAAGCAAGAAAACAGAGGGAAAAACACAACAATATTGGTGAGGGTCAAGAAACCTTCAGGTAAGAAGCTGTTCAAGACATTGGTAAGTGCCTGTCTGCTGCTTACAGTGGTAAAAGAAATAAATGGCAGAGCATGGAAGCACCCCAATGTATCCTGCAATCCATGAGTTTCAAACTCATGTGCTGAGGGTGCCTGGATCACCAAGCCTGGAAGCCATGCAGAAAATGTTCAAAGAACAACATATCTTTTTTCCTTTGCCAATATCATCTCGCCCTTGCACTATTACTTTTTACATCACCAACTGAATTATTTAAGTCTCTAAAGTATTTTGGTTTGGGATACAGTTTAAAAAATAAATCTCATAGAATATACAATTACATTTTATTGATCTCCTCCAAATTGAATGTGTTCATACTAAAGGAGTTTAGTTTCAATTGAACAGGAAAGATCTTTGTGAACTAGAACGCTACCTGTGAAAGTCTCAATGTAATTATAATTAGGTAGCCCATTAACTGTACCCTATGGAGTTACATTTACTGTAAAATATTTAACAAATCTGTTCTTCTCTGTCACTTTATTGGCCTACCATAGTTTAGAATTGCCTTTTAGTTTCATTCAGTCCTCTCTATGCTATATTGGTAGCGCTCACTCGATTCAATATTGATTTCAGAAAATGCAATCAGTGCGCTAGTTGTAAAACAGGCCTATGATTTTTAAAAATGCCCTCTTTGACAGGATTTCTGCCATAGTTATGAACCCCTCTTCTGAACATACAGTACATTTACGTAGAGAGATTTACTGTGATTGAGAAAGCTGTGTAACAGAACAGAGATAACAAGAGAGGTATAGTACTGTAAGGAATATAAGCTGGAGGAAAGTTCTTCTATCTTGATTATTGCAATTTCTTCCTTTTTGGTATCCCTAACAGACACATTGTCTGCTTCTAATCAAATGAAAATACAGCTCTGAAGGCCATCTTTGCTCAATGCTCTGACTGCGTCAGTTTCCTCTTTGAATCACTCCACTCATTTCCCCTGTTTCAGTCAATCAAAGTTAAAGCTTCTCGTCCACACTTTTAAGGCATTTCACAACTTTGCCTGTCCCTACTTGTCCATTATTATCACTTATTTTGTCACTCTCTCCCCCTTTCTCTGCTTCAGCAATGGCACAAGCACCATCTCCCACACCTGTCAGCTTCTCCCACACTCATCTTCAAGCTGTCTTTGTGCACGGAATGCCCCTTTAATTAATCAAAGCCAATACTCTTTCAAATCTGTTCTCAAGACCCGCACCAGAAATCAACCCACAAATGATGGCTTGGTTATACATCATTAGTGTAAGGATGATTTTATTATTTAAAATTAACTATGCAAAAAACATCACTTGTAATGGTCAAGAACTTTAAAGTTCTGCAATAACTAACCAATATAACCATATGATCTGATTTTTGTTATCCTTATACTTGTGTGTCACAAACACCTGGGGGTTGGTTCAGAGCCCACTGTAGTAAGTGGAAAGACTCCCATTGACTTGAACAGGATTTGGATCAGCCTATTGTTACTTCTTGCCTCAGTTTAGATTGTAAGTTCATTAGAGCAGGATCTGCCCTTTATTATGCGTTTCTATAATTGCTATTACAGTGAGGTGCCAATATCATCTGGTGTCCCCATGTGGTACCTCAATGCAAATAATAAATAATACTAATTGAGAATTATAATAATAAGCATGTATTTGGGAAGAAGTATACATATAATGAATTGATGAGGGAAGAGATCAAAATCAAGTAAAACATGAAATAAAAGAGAAAATGATGGAAAAGATGGGTGGGCATGTGATCAAAATAAATGGAAAATTTGTTACTTGATGATTTTCTTTCTGAAACTGACCTCCCCTTCAGTCTGCTATGAGAAGATTATGACTCTTGCTGCAGTTCCCTGTGCTGCTTGCATCACCCACCAAATGAGTGCTACCAAAGCTGTAGATATACTTAATTGTGCAAAGCATCTTGATTCATACAAATGAATGTTAAAAACTTGACAATAACTGTCTATAAATAGAATGTTCTTAGAAGACTGCAGAAGCCACATCCCTAACAATACATCCACATGCACGAGAGGTCTGATTGCATGAGAGGTCCTTGCCACACTAGACATCATTAGTTAAATTTACCATTCTGCTTCTGGACTTCTTCTCTCCCAGTCAAAATGCCACACTCTATCAAAGAAACTCTATCTCTGCCACACTCTATCAAAGAAACTGAGGAACCACCTGATCAGCCTCCTATACAGCAAACAGGAAAACATCAAAAAAGAGCTCTCCAACCTGGAGACTCTCATCAATAACCAAACTTCCATACAAACGGACTTCACTAAAATAAGACAGGAGATCTACATTACTCACTTCACCTCTCTACAAAGGAAAAAGGACTGTAAGCTGTCTAAACTCCTACCTGCCACATGGGGCCACAACCGTGGTACCCCTAACCCACCCAGCAATATTGTCAATCTATCCAACCACACACTCAGCCCAGAAGAACAGTCTGTCCTATCTCGGGGACTCTCTTTTTGCCCTGCCACCCCCACCAACATGATACAGTTCTGCGGCGATCTGGAAGCCTACTTTCGCCGTCTCCGACTCAAAGAATACTTTCAGGACAACACTGAACAGCGCACTGATACACAGTTACCCTCCCACCAACAGCACAAAAAGAAGAACTCCACATGGACTCCTCCTGAGGGTCGAAATGACAGTCTGGACCTATACATTGAATGCTTCCGCCGACGTGCACAGGCAGAAATTGTGGAAAAACAACATTGCTTGCCTCATAACCTAAGTCGTGCAGAACACAATGCCATCCACAGCCTCAGAAACCATCCTGACATTATAATCAAAGAGGCTGATAAAGGAGGTGCTGTTGTCATCATGAACAGGTCTGACTACCAAAAGGAGGCCGCCAGATAACTCTCCAACACCAAATTCTACAGGCCACTGCCCTCAGATCCCACTGAGGAATACACTAAGGAACTGAACCATCTACTCAGGACACTCCCTACACTAACACCGGAACAAATCAACATACCCTTAGAGCCCCGACCAGGGCTATTCTATCTGCTGCCCCAAATCCACAAACCTGGAAATCCTGGACGCCCCATCATCTCGGGCATTGGAACTCTCACTGAAGGACTGTCTGGATATGTGGACTTTCTACTCAGACCCTATGCCACCAGCACTCCCAGCTATCTCCGTGACACCACTGATTTCCTGAGGAAACTACAATGCATTGGTGACCTTCCAGAAAACACCATCCTGGCCACCATGGATGTAGAGGCTCTCTACACCAACATCGCACACGCTGATGGAATACAAGCTGTCAGGAACAGTATCCCTGATGATGCCACAGCACAACTGGTTGCTGAGCTCTGTGCCTTTATCCTCAGACACAACTATTTCAAATTTGATGACAATATATATCTCCAGATCAGTGGCACCGCTATGGGCACCCGCATGGCCCCACAATATGCCAATATTTTTATGGCTGACCTGGAACAACGCTTCCTCAGCTCCCGTCCACTCACGCCCCTTCTCTACCTACGCTACATTGATGACATCTTCATCATCTGGACCCATGGGAAAGAGACTCTGGAAAAATTCCACCACGATTTCAACAGCTTCCACTCCACCATCAACCTCAGCCTGGACCAATCTACACGGGAGGTCCACTTCCTAGACACCACGGTGCAAATAATTGATGGACACATTAACACCACCCTATACCGAAAACCTACCAACCGCTATGCCTACCTCCAGCTTCCATCCCGGGCACACCACAAGATCCATTGTCTACAGCCAAGCACTGAGATACAACCGCATCTGCTCTAACCCCACAGACAGAGACCAACACCTACAAAATCTCCACCAAGCATTCTCAAAACTACAGTACCCGCACGAGGAAATAAGGAGACAGATCAACAGAGCCAGACGTGTACCCAGAAGCCTCCTACTGCAAGACAAACCCAAGAAAGAAACCAACAGGACTCCACTGGCCATCACATACAGTCCCCAGCTAAAACCCCTCCAGCGCATCATCAGGGATCTACAACCCATCCTGGAGAATGATCCCACACTTTCACAGGCCTTGGGTGGCAGGCCAGTCCTCGCCCACAGACAACCTGCCAACCTGAAGCATATTCTCACCAGTAAATGCACACCGCACCATAGTAACTCTAGCTCAGGAACCAACCCATGCAACAAACCTCGATGCCAACTCTGCCCACATATCTACACCAGCAACACCATCACAGGACCTAACCAGATCAGCCACACCATCACCGGTTCATTCACCTGCACGTCCACCAATGTAATATATGCCATCATATGCCAGCAATGCCCCTCTGCTATGTACATCGGCCAAACTGGACAGTCTCTAAGGAAAAGGATAAATGGACACAAATCAGATATTAGGAATGGCAATATACAAAAACCTGTAGGAGAACACTTCAACCTCCCTGGCCACACAATAGCAGATCTTAAGGTGGCCATCCTGCAGCAAAAAAACTTCAGGACCAGACTTCAAAGAGAAACTGCTGAGCTCCAGTTCATCTGCAAATTTGACACCATTAGCTCAGGATTAAACAAAGACTGTGAATGGCTTGCCAATTACAGAACCAGTTTCTCCTCCCTTGGTTTTCACACCTCAACTGCTAGAACAGGGCCTCATCCTCCCTGATTGAACTAACCTCGTTATCTCTAGCTTGCTTCTTGCTTGCATATATAAACCTGCCCCTGGAAATTTCCACCACTTGCATCCGAAGAAGTGGGTATTCACCCACGAAAGCTCATGCTGCAAAACGTCTGTTAGTCTATAAGGTGCCACAGGATTCTTTGTTGCTCTCCCAGTCAGTTACTGGTTGGACATAGTGAGCCATAAGAAGAAATAAGAGGAAGGGAGAAAATAAAACAAGAGTGTTCCCTTTAATCCTAAAAGGAATTGTTAGAATGCTGGTTCCACATCGTGCCAAAATATGCATCTTCAGAGAAGTACATGGCTAGCTTGTAGTGTTGATGGAGAATCAGGTAACAGCCTTGCAGATTCCTTCTTCTGTGGTTGCATACATCCATTTGTCTCATGGTGGCACCATGGATTTGTATAGTAGCCCTTGATCCCTTCATGACCTGGTTTACTTTATGCTAAATAAGATTTCTTATTCAGCACTTTAATATTAAACTGAACAATTTGGATATTATTTTCCCTCGGTATTTAGGCTATAAAGAGAAAAAAGTGCTGCATGTTTTCTAAAGGAGTCAGTGCATTTGAGATATATTTTCATTACTCACCCAGGTTTGAATCATAGCCTTTCCATCTGATGGTGTACTTTTGGACCAAAGGGAATATAGAATTCTTGCTTAAGAAATGTGCACTTATATGTTTACATTTGTTAGAAAGGGTTCTGGAGTATATATAATGACCTTTTCATCATGGAAAATACAGTAAGGTTTCTGTATCCTTAGAGGAGTCATCTCAGAGACTGTTGTGGGTGATGTGTTGGCTATTAAGAAAAATGTTTTGATTGGTTAAAAGGAATGAGATGTGAGACTTTATTGCATGATGGAATCGGTCCCGTGACAGAAAAATGGATCCGACTGCCAACTTAGAGAAGTGGATCTGGATACCTAGAGAATTCCACTTTGATAGCACTATTTAAGGCTGATATCTGAGATTGGGATGGGGGTTTTTTTGTGGCTGATTATCTTGAAATTGGTAATAGAATTCTATTCATTTTTTAAACATATACTGAAATAATGGATGGCTTGCATGGGGCAAAATAAGCATCTTGGTTACCCTTTATAGAATCCCATCATTCTTATCCCCTCCTATGCAAAAGCGTAGCCCAAGTACGTGGTAGAGTGGGGTAGAGATAGAAAGAACATTTGCCCAGTAATGGGACAAGTTTTCTGTTCCCCAAACTCTTAGATAGGTGCACTTGTGAGTAATTAATTCAGGGTGGTCCTATGGCTTGTGTTATAGAGGAGGCCAGTAGATGAACACAATGGTCTCTTCTGGCTTTAAAATCTGACTCTATGTGACCGTGGTGTCCAGGGGCACTGGGCCTCATGCAGTGTCTCACCATTGCTATGTGGGCTTTGGGAAGAAAGAAACCCCAGGGCAGAGCCAGTGTGGGCATAAGAGAAACCCAATCCATCAGGGACAAAGATAAAAAATAGACCAAGCAGGTATGGCAGCACTGGAAGGGAAGAGATGAGAAATAGCTAGGACTACGCCTCCCTCTTTGGTCCAGACCCTGAACTGTGACGAGACCCCCCCCCGCCACAACTTCCTTCTCTTTCTAGCCATGTTGGCTTGGTGAAGAAAGAATCTCTGTTAAGAGCACTCTCATGACAACTCCAGGACTGTCAGCTCTGGGTCCAAAGAAAATCAAGAAGCAGCCCTAGCAGACACCACAGAACACTGATGATGTCTATGTCAATTGTAATCTCAGACTGCTTTCTACAGTTTTTACTTTCTCTTCTACTGATTAGCTCTAACCATTCCCTTACAGTCTCTTCATTCTAGTCTCACTATGACTACCCTCCAGGCTACTTTCCTCTCTCCATTGTGATCTTCCATCCCACATATTTCCCTTTCCCTTCCCTGTAATACTGCCACCTCTGCCCGATAATACATTTAGTGTAAATACAAATTTTAAAAAATAGAACCCCAAAATTATATTTTTAAAAAAAGTCAACAAAAGAAAGAAAAAAAAGTAATTGTGATGCTGACAAGTTATTATTTCTGTACTTGAATGCTTCATTGCTTTTCCCATCTTACTTATTCACATTGTTATCTCTTTGGGGTAGAGATAGTCTTTACTGTAAATTTGTACAAGGGCCTTGAGGCCTCTAGCTGCTGCCATAATATAAGTAAATAAGTAATATAAGTAATAAGTAAATAAACTATTACTAATGATAAATAAGTAAATAAATTATTAATAATGAATAATAATAAAAATGATGCAGTGACCAAGGAGGCTCAGAATGCTCGACTCTTCCAAATTGTGCTTTTTAAATTTCCTCTTGGTAGGGTCCTTCTGGAAGAAGTCCTCTTAGAGGATTGCCATATCTTTTTCGTCCTATTGTGACAAATTTTGGGAGGGATAATATGGAATATCTGATTCCTGGATTTTAAATAATTTCTTCATATCCTTTTAGCTTTGCTGTCTTTCTGCCCATAGTTTTCCCTCTTCCCTAATGACAGACATCTTCAGAGAATGAATGGAGGAGGTATAATTTTGTTTGAGAGGAGCAGTTTCCTTTGGGTTGTGATTGTTCCTTCTCTTAATCTGGTTGAAAAAGTATATCCATTTTCTCCAGTTCTTCCCCTTCATAGTCAGATTCAGAAAGCTCCCTGTTTCTGTGGGGTGTAGTCATAGCTAAGGAGAGGAGGGAAAGATTTCTGGTGTCTCTTAGAACATTTTCTTATGTTTCAGTATCTTTATTGATCCCCCCCCCTTTTTGTTTTTTTTTTTAATTTGGGAGATGGGATTGAAGGGTTCCCTACCTCTAGTAAGGAATAAGGCCTTTTCATAGACATAGCTGAGAAGGGGGCAAAAGAGAAGGTTCGTATAGGAGACAAACCTTTAGTCTCTGACGAAAGAGTAACTGGATAAGAAAGTGGCATCTCTGCCTAGAGAAGCACCCTCTAATTGCCCCTTGAGGTAGTAATAAGGCTTTACCATTCAGGGTAACTTCCAGAGAGGGCCACTTTCTACTGGCGTAGTTTGGTGCCTGCCAGCCAGTTTGACGCAGCCTCTCCAGATCAGTTTTGGGGAGGAGATCCTAATGTTACAGCTGAGCTCTTTGCTATTTCTGAATGAATGAGTGATCATTGGTTGGGAACAGCTGTGGAAAACATCTAAAACACCAATTGGGTGTTCTCACAAATGGATTTTTTAGATTTAAGCTCTAGGTTCTTCACCTGCTTTGCCATATCTAGTACAGCAAAGAGTAACCTTTTAAAGGGGATAGCAAAGACTTCCCAATTGCCCTGGGCTCTCTTGTAAGGGCCCCCGAAACCATGAGGGAGTTGGTACACGGCATTGCAGCACCACTCAGATTTGGCCCATGTGACCCTTCGTAGATGGAGATGGAGGGGCAGATGGACCAAATTTGATTGGTGTTGTGACCCTGTGTGCTATGCTGCAACGCCAATCAAATTTGGTCTATCTGCCCTTCATCTCCATTTATGGAGAGGAAGACAGGCCAAATCTGAGTGGTGCTGTGTCCCAATTTAGCCACTGGAAATGTTGGGAGGCATGGGATAGGAATACCCCACTAACACTCCATAGTAGTATGAAACATAAGACAGAAAAAAGAAGGTTTCTGGTGGGATGAAGCTGCTAGTGCCCCAAATATAGCTTTAAAGTTGGGTTATATAGATAAAAGGTGAAATATGGATTTAGACCATCTGGTGCATGGTGGAAGGAATGTAACCATAGAGTCTGCATTGTCCCTACTAACTGTAGCAAGCACAGCTTGTTAATAGTAGATTAGGGTGGAAATGAGGAGACAGCCTTTTAAAAATGTATTTTTAATACCTTTTGAATGAATTTTTCTTGATGTTCAAGCTGAATTCCTGCCATGAGTATATAGTGAATTGCAGGTTATAGTGAATTGCAGACTCACAGCTTTTCATCAAGGTTAGTGATAGGATGCCAACACACTACACTATAATAATAAGGAAAAAAACCTTCTTTCCATGATGCAAAAATATGTTTGTATTCTGTTATGAATTATCTTATGCTATAAGTAATGTATAAGATTGCTGAAGAACTGTAGATATTTAATCTTCTTGTATGCTAATAAACATTATTTTTTGTAACTATATACGTGGTACTGACAGATGGACATTCACACTTTAGATGTTTAGTTTGGTCTCTCAATCTTAATTGGCCTTAAATTCTTGAGAGATCAGGCTTTCTTGGTTCATGGTTAATAAAAAATATTGTAGAAACCATCTTATTTATAGAATTATGGTATTTTTTCTGGTTCCACAAAGCCCAAAAGTAAAGAAAACTAAAATGATACACAAGACCCTAGATTTGGGACCCTGCTGTGACTGATTTGCATCAGGAAACCAATGCAAAGAAGCTGTAAAACCCAGTGTAACTGGGCAGTGGAGCATTCTTCCTGCTTAAGGGAACCCTCTGGTGGTGCAGGGCTTTAACCCATAGCTACTGCTACACCAACCACCACCTGACAACGTATTGCATTGCTGGAAAAAGGGAAGATGGTCTCTATGCCCCTATGGTCCACTCATGCCCTGCTGCTGGAATGGCTCCTTGGAATTGTAGACAGCTGGGTTTTAGGGCACCTTTGCATCTATTATAACTTACACTAGTAGCCCCAAGATTGGATGAGTTCAAAGGTGTTTATTGCCACCCTAGTTTCTTCTTCCCATTTTAACAGCGAGTATTGGTGGACCACACCTGAGGATCTGCCCCAAGTGGGGAATGAGATGTCATGAAATATGTATCATATTAAACCCCTATTTATGCTACTCCACGAGTTTCTAAGAAATTCAATTCTCCTTGGCTGAAATCCTGATCTCACTGAGGACACTGGGAGTTTTGGCACTGACTTTAATGAAACCAGAATGTCACCTTTGATTTGGGTAAATAAAGGTAAAACTTCAGAAAAAAAAATCTTAAAAAAACCTCACTTAAAAAAATATTTCATAAAAAGAACTAGCAATAATCAAGTACATTAGAGACAAAGTGCATATTTACAAATCACATAATTAAAACATTCTTTAAATTGTGGGAGACAGTGGATAAAATTCATGACTGACTGTCAATTCTCTATTAAACTTTCTATTTCATATATCAATTGTTAATAATTTCTAAGAATATCAATTGACGTGCTTCAGTTTATTAGACAGAAAGGTGAAAAGGCACTGACAGCACATTTTCAAAAACAGACAGTAGTGGATTGTTTTTAGTGAGTAACTGCAGTTTTCTGACTACTTAAGAAATATATGAAGTGTTATGTGAAAATATAAGAAATGCAGAATTAAGACAAGAATGCTATGCAGTGTTATGTGAAAATATAAGAAATGCTGAATTAAGACAACCATGTTCTCCATAAAATTATACATAGTTCAAACCCATATTCCCTGAATTTTATTAATCAATTACTGACAGTTAATGGACACACATGAAGATTGCCTTCATTTTATGTTGATTCAATCAGAACACTAATCTGCTTTTCCACAGAATTATTGTAGCTCAAGACCTAGAGTTTTGTTGCTTAGAAGTACTGGAAAAAAAAAGGAATTGTAAGCATATATTCCAACAAAAATGAAAGAATGATTCCTCATCCTAATCACTTTAATTGTCCCCCCGCCAAAATCCCCCCACTACATTCCAACAGAACCTCAATATTATGTGTTTACTAATAACTGAAAACATGTGTTTATATACAATGCATTTATATTTGACTATATATTAAACCTGTTGGAGTTTCTGTATTTTATCAAATTGAAGTCTATGTCATTGGCTCATGATTTGAATTCTGACCCTTGCATCAGAACAGTTATCTAAAGCCCTATGCAGCTTACTCTGGTATTTAGAATCAATGAGAATGTTGGACAGGATATATTTTCATTATGCAGAAGGCAGAGGAAGTTTCCTTTCCTGATGAGAATGAATAGTTTCTTTTCAAGAAGTATGTCTGAAATTGCTTGAGAGAAAGGTAACATAAAAATGAAGGTAAATTATGAACTGAATCAATAAAGGATAAAAAGAGTTAAGAGAGCTTTTCTAATTTTTTGTAGTTTGTGCTAATTGCTTTTTTAAACCTGATTTACAGATTAAGTTAACAAAGAGGTTTACCGACACGAGTCTAATTGTTAAATGGCAGCCAAATAGCCTTCTTGTTTAATTACTCTGTAAATACTGGAAATGCAAAATACATTAAAATAGCAGCAGGTAATGAATTTGTGCACAATTCGCTTCACCCCAAAACTTTATGCTGCGGATGCATTATTCATTAAAATACCTCAGATCCCACATCCAGGAACAAAAAGCTGAAGTAATATTTTTATAGTTCTTATCTGTTATTTCTTTTTCCAATAATATGGCAATAGACACTCCAACAGTCTATGTTTAAATACAGTCATCAGTACGACTATCAAAAGGGTAAGTGTGTATTACATAAATGAGCCCCCAGATTAAGTATATGCTGTGAAATGTATGTGAATGTGCATGATTTGAACCAATGAACTGTGGCCTGAAATGATGTCACACGATGTGCAGCATTAAGTGGAAGGTTAAACCTACTTGCATCTCGGTTCATTAAACGCAGTTAAAGTGCAAATTCCCTCATTCTGACAGTAGTAATCACAAGGGTTCACTTTCTGGTCACAGCGCTGACTTTTAAACCCCACAGAGCATCTGCAGAATTTCAGTAAAATACAGCTAAATAAATATTCTGCCTTTTTCTGAACAAGTTTTAAACTCATTACATACAATGATGGACACACACACACACACACACACACACACACACACACACACACACACACACACACACACAAAATATGCTCAGCCTTTTCACAGAAGGTCCAATCTAATATCTTGAAAAGTATGGGTAATCAACACTAATCAAAAACATTTTGGTAACAGTGGACCCTGTATTAACCCCTTGCTTCAGGAATCAGAGTTTTGACAGAAAGCACTAAAGCCAAATGTCCTAACAGTTAGTATTGGCAATTTTAGAACATGATGGACTTAAAAAAGGATAATCCATGATTGTTTCCTAAGAATTGTTAGTAACATTTGGTACATGCTGAAGTTTCTATGTGTTTTTACAAAACCACATGAGTTAATGTGTGTGAAACTGGTTAGCCCTGAGAATCTATGTAGTTTCATGGTTTCACATCAAACTATGTCTAAGGAGACTATTAAAATATGAAAAAAACCACCACTTAAAAAGAGAGAAATCATTAGGCACCAAAATATTGATCATAGATGGTTAATCCCATACTACTATATATGTGAATTGCCAACGAATAGGTCCTCACACCTCAGCCTTAAGTATTCTAAGTATTCTATTGTAAAATCTTCCTGTTGAAGAGCAGTAAACAACAGTTACTAAATCATCAACAATGTCAAATGATGAACAAAAAGAATATTCTACAACTTGCAGTAGAACACAGTGATAGACAAAAATAACAGCTAGAAAAGTAAAAATACCATCGTGAGTGGTACATCATAAATACCTGAACAGATAAGAAATGCAGATGAACAGAAACTTTATTATTTACTGCCACACAGATGTGTTAATGATACACACAAAAATACTTACAGACAGACTGGTATATTTGTCTCTGGGTCCAGCTGACATGCACCACCATTATAACAGTAGCCATCACATAATTGACAGCTAGAGGCAATCTTTCCATTAGTGCAGCTGTAATGAAAAAAATTGTCTCCACATCATTATTGTTGAAAGCAGATGTGAACTATCTACAGATGAAAACATTCATCTTATGAGAAGTAGCAGAATTGCTGATTGATTAGATTTCACTAAGACTGTCTAGCTTGAGGCAGTAACTTTTTTAAACAGATTTTTGTAGAACAGGTCACCTTTATTCTATACAAATTCTAATATTTTCAGCTTATTTAGTTCATCATAATAAACCATTACTATAATTTATGTAATCTCCTACCAATATGGTGTCGCCAGGACGGCTTTGACTTCCTCGACCACGGAATGCTATTCGAAGAAGGACTGCTAGGCAGAGATGGCGTTCACCTTTCGAGGAGAGGAAAGACCCTATTTGCACACAGACTGGCTAACCTAGTGAGGAGGGCTTTAAACTAGGTTCGATGGGGACAGGTGAGCAAAGCCCACAGGTAAGTGGGGAACCTGGAGACCTGAGAGATGGGTCGGAAACAAGAGGGAGCGTGGGCTATAATGGCAGACAGAAAGAGGGGTCAGGGCAAAACTGGGAGGCAAGATCAAACCAGTATCTTAGATGCCTATATACAAATGCAAGAAGTATGGGTAATAAGCAGGAAGAACTGCAAGTGCTAATAAATAAATACAAGTATGACATTGTTGGCATCACTGAAACTTGGTGGGATAATACACATGATTGGAATGTTAGTGTGGATGGGTACAGCTTGCTCAGGAAGGATAGACAGGGGAAAAAGGGAGGAGTTGTTGCCTTATATATTAAAAATGTACACACTTGGACTGAGGTGGAGATGGACATAGGAAATGGAAGTGTTGAGAGTCTCTGGGTTAGGCTAAAAGGGGTAAAAAACAAGGGTGATGTCCTGCTGGGAGTCTACTACAGGCCACCTAACCAGGTGGAAGAGGTGGATGAGGCTTTTTTTAAACAACTAACAAAATCATCCAAAAGTCCAAGATTTGGTGGTGATGGGGGACTTCAAGTATCCAGATATATGTTGGGAAAATAACACCGCGGGCCACAGACTATCCAATAAGTTCTTGGACTGCATTGCAGACAACTTTTTATTTCAGAAGGTTGAAAAAGCTACTGGGGGGAAGCTGTTCTAGACTTGATTAACAAATAGGGAGGAACTCGTTGAGAATTTGAAAGTAGAAGGCAGCTTGGGTGAAAGTGATCATGAAATCAGAGTTTGCAGTTCTAAGGAAGGGTAGAAGGGAGTACAGCAAAATAGAGACAATGGATTTCAGGAAGGCGGATTTTGGTAAGCTCAGAGAGCTGATAGGTAAGGTCCCATGGGAATCAAGACTGAGGGGAAAAACAACTGAGGAGAGTTGGCAGTTTTTCAAAGGGACACTATTAAGGGCCCAAAAGCAAGCTATTCCGCTGGGTAGGAAAGATAGAAAATGTGGCAAAAGACCACCTTGGCTTAACCACAAGATCTTGCATGATCTAAAAAATAAAAAGGAGTCATAAAAAATGGAAACTAGGTCAGATTACAAAGGATGAATATAGGCAAACAACCCAGGAAAGCAGGGGCAAGATTAGAAAGGCAAAGGCACAAAATGAGCGTAAACTAGCTATGGGAATAAAGGGAAACAAGAAGACTTTTAATCAATACATTAGAAGCAAGAGGAAGACCAAGGACAGGGTAGGCCCACTGCTCAGTGAGGAAGGAGAAACAGTAACAGGACACTTGAAAATGGCAGAGATGCTTAATGACTTCTTTGTTTCGGTCTTCACTGAGAAATCTGAAGGAATGCCTAACATAGTGAATACTTATGGGAAGGGGGTAGGTTTAAAAGACAAAATAAAAAAAGAACAAGTTAAAAATCACTTAGAAAAGTTAGATGCCTGCAAGTCACAAAGGCCGGATGAAATGCATCCTAGAATACTCAAGGAGCTAATAGAGAAGGTATCTGAGCCTCTAGCTATTATCTTTGGAAAATCATGGGAGACGGGAGAGATTCCAGAAGACTGGAAAAGGGCAAATATAATGCCCATCTATAAAAAGGGAAATAAAAACAACCCAGGAAACTACAGACCACTTAGTTTAACTTCTGTGCCAGGGAAGATAATGGAGCAAGTAATTAAGGAAATCATCTGCAAAACACTTGGAAGGTGGTAAGGTTATAGAGAATAGCCAGCATGGATTTGTAAAGAACAAATCATGTCAAACCAATCTGATAGCTTTCTTTGATAGGATAACGAGTCTTGTGGATAAGGGAGAAGCGGTGGATGTGGTATACCTAGACTTTAGTAAGGCATTTGATACGGTCTCGCATGATATTCTTATCGATAAACTAGGCAAATACAATTTAGATGGGGCTACTATAAGGTGGGTGCATAACTGGCTGGATAACCATACTCAGAGAGTAGTTATTAATGGTTCCCAATCCTGCTGGAAACGTATAACAAATGGGGTTCCGCAGGGGTCTGTTTTGGGACCGGCTCTGTTAAATAGCTTTATCAACGACTTAACCATTGGCATAGAAAGTACGCTTATTAAGTTTGCAGATGATACCAAACTGGGAGGGATTGCAACTGCTTTGGAGGACAGGGTCATAATTCAAAATGATCTGGACAAATTGGAGAAATGGTCTGAGGTAAACCGGATGAAGTTTAATAAAGACAAATGCAAAGTGCTCAACTTAGGAACAATCAGTTTCACACATACAGAATGGGAAGAGACTGTCTAGGAAGGAGTACGGCAGAAAGGGATCTAGGGGTTCTAGTGGACCACAAGCTAAATATGAGTCAACAGTATGATGCTGTTGCAAAAACAAGCAAACATGATTATGGGATGCATTAACAGGTGTGTTGTGAGCAAGACATGAGAAGTCATTCTTCCACTCTACTCTGTGCTGGTTAGGCCTCAACTGGAGTATTGTGTCCAGTTCTGGGCACCGCATTTCAAGAAAGATGTGGAGAAATTGGAGAGGGTCCAGAGAAGAGCAACAAGAATGATTAAAGGTCTTGAGAACATGACCTACGAAGGAAGGCTGAAAGAATTGAGTTTGTTTAGTTTGGAAAAGAGAAGACTGAGAGGGGACATGATAGCAGTTTTGAGGTATCTAAAAGGGTGTCATCAGGAGGAGGGAGAAAACTTGTTCACCTTAGCCTCTAATGACAGAACAAGAAGCAATGGGCTTAAACTGCAGCAAGGGAGATTTAGGTTGGACATTAGGAAAAAGTTCCTAACTGTCAGGGTAGTTAAACACTGGAATAAATTGCCTAGGGAGGTTGTGGAATCTCCATCTCTGGAGATATTTAAGAGTAGTTTAGATAAATGTCTATCAGAGATGGTCTAGACAGTATTTGGTCCTGCCATGAGGGCAGGGCACTGGACTCGATGACCTCTCAAGTTCCCTTCCAGTTCTAGAGTCTATGAATCTATGACTATCTCTGCAGCTCTTAATGGGGTACCATTGCATTGCTGCAAACCTGTGTCCTTGAGCCATTGTCCTGGACACCATATGAAGACAAAACAAGACACCAGGAATGTGGCATAACTAGGGTGCAGTTTGCTTAAGTAATATATTTGGGAACTATCCAAAAATAACTCCTCCCATGCAGGTCATTCTTCCTACTATGATTCACTCCAGCTGGTGGAGGCTGCCATCAGCCCCCCATTCTTTTAACCTGGTCCCAGCAGGCTTTTTGGGACCCCATCATCCTTCCGTCATACCAGGATTAACAGGGAGGGAAAGATGGGGTTGTCTCCTGTAGTAGACATTAGGAGCCCCACCCCATTCCCCACCTTTTTTTAAAAGAGACCTAAATTCCAAGGGGGACATGGAGTGGGAACTTTTCTTCTTGTGCAGAATGATCCCTAGAGCTGGGGGAAGGGCTTATTAAAATTCCTATTAAGTGTGTGGGAGCCAATAGGCTTTGCTACAGCCTTGTGTTCCACCAATCAGCCTAACCCTCCCTCCTCCAGACAACAAGGAGACTGAATGTTCCCAAGGAGAGGAGTGTTGTATGTCTTCCAATCCACTTCTGAGTCTGGTTCATCAGAGTACCAGACCTACTCTACTGAATGACTACCTGCACTGGGCATGTGCCAAGTTGTGATAAAAATGAATTGTACAGCCTAACCTACCCACTGGGTCCTTAGGCTGCTGCAAAGAAGGTGAAAACATCCACACTATTCAGGCCAGTCTGGCAGAGAGGGAAAATTCCTTCCAAGTCCCAACAGGTGATTAGTGTGATGTCCACAGCAAGACAGAAGACACAGTCCTATTTTAATCTCAAGGGGGGAGTGGAATGGGAGCTTTTCTTCTTGTGCAGAATGGCTCCTAGAGCTGGGGGAAGAGCTTATAACCCTCCCATTAAGTGTGTGGGAGCCAATGCGTTTTGCTATAGCTTTGTGGTCCACCAGTCAGCCTAACCACCCTCCTCCTCCAGGTGACAATGAGGCTGAATGGCACCAAGAAGAGGAGGATTGTAGCCCTTAAAAGAGCCAAATAATTTCTTTCCACACTAGCCCAAAGTTTCCCCCACCTCTGAGGCCTTCTGGGAGTTGGGCATTGCTTGTAAAACCTCCAAGTGGTATTAAATGCAAGCAAATAAGAAATTATTAATAAATGGACTGATCCTCAATACTTCATATCTGAATAAATATTCTATTTCCAGGACTTAAGAAAAAAAAACCTAACATTTTGCCTACATTTTTATATAAAACTGTAAATAACATATTTGTAGTCAATCTCAGACTGAGTTTGAACTCAATTCTGTAGACATAGCATGGTTGTCTTTAAAAAAGCCAATATTATTATTACTGATTGATTGTTGGACAGTAGTACCTACTAGCCACAAATTTAAGGGGTTATTGTGCTAGGTACATACATTAGTGCATGAGAGTCCTTGATCTGAATAGACAAATAGTGAGTGAAAAGCAATATTTGCATTTTACATAGGGGGAACTGAGGCACAGGATTATAAAAGCAACTTTGGCTAAGGTCCCACAGGAAATTTCTGGCAGAGGTGTGAAGTGAACTCCCATCTCCTGAGTCTCATTCCAATGCCTTAATAAAAAAAAAGACATCCTTCTTGTTGGCATTTGCCAACTGCTATCAAGCAGTGGTCTGTGATTACCACACTTTCCCCTTATTATTAGAATAGAAGCTATATGTGGCAATGGTTGACAAAAGTAGACCTTTTAGTGGTTTCTACTGTAGTGTGCATTGTAAAACTAACTGGTGAAAGTCACAAACCTGCAGCAAAACACAACTTGTACATTTTCTGCGTTCAGACCTAGAACCCATATGTTCATAGATCCAGCTGCTAGGCTCCTGTTCAGTTTTTTCAATTCATTGTGTTAGCAGCTGTAAATTGCACAACCTCTCATCCTCCGTACTTAATTGCTCACTATCAAACTATTCCTCTGGTACTGGTATTACCATTCAATGCAGATAAATACAGAGATTAGCTGCAATACATATACATAGTTCTCAAAATATGTGAATATTCTATTTTATTAAAGTTTTTGTTCGCCTACTTACTAGAAATTAGATTCTTTCTCACTGTTATACTTATAAAACACAAAAAGGGATGGAACTGAAGACAATCTGCTTTTGTCCATAAAGTACTGTACTGTAGTTGAATGTGATTACCTATCTATCCATCTGCACACCAGCAGAAGCCTTTTAACAGCTAAAAAACAAGTAGGATTCAATGCTGTGTGATACGAACACCGTTTCCACACCTCTATGTGATATATACTGTTTTCCATTTGCATCTTCTTTTTATCTTCACAAATATAATTTCTTTTGGTTTCTTTTTGCCTTTCATGATATCATTATATTTTTGCATCTTTTATTCTTTCAATACTTTTTTCATCCTTCCTTCTTTGATTGTTCTCTTTAGCTCATTCCCATCTTCTTTTGGGTCCCACGTTTGCTTTTTCTTCTTAATTTTAATATGTATTAAAGCTCTGTCTTCCATTAAATAACTAGCAGTTCGAACAGCCCTACTTCTTTCCAGTCTGAAGTTATTGTAGCAGTGAGCAACTGAGAGGAGACACATCTATTAGCAATGCCAGTTTAGCACTGTGTAGGTGGCAGATTGGTTCCAGCGGTAATATGCACTAACAATAGGGCTTCTAAAGAAAGGTCAATTACTGAGCAACTTTCAAAGTGCAAAAAGGGTTTCATGATGCTGATGATTTTCATACAGCTTTGCTCATGAATGTGAAAAGCTCCTTCTTTCTTTAACCCTTTAGTTGTGGAAAACTGGCTAGGGATTATCATCCAATGCATTCATATTTATGGAAAACCTGACTGCTGTTCTCTGTGAAACGTTACACATTTTTGTAATGTCAACTGTAGCTCTATTTATTATATCTATTTTACATAGATACAAAACTAAAGATTTTATAAGATGCAAACAAAGCAAAATTGGCAGGTGTATATATGCTTGTAATTAAAAAAGCAAAACACATTTTTAAAAATAAAACTGGCTATTATAATTTGCTTTTTAAAGGGAAGCGATAACACATAGTACATACAATAATCCTTGGGTCCAGATTTTGTTCACATGGCACAGGTAAGGAAAAATGATGGGTTCAAAGATGCACTGGCCTGGTTCTCCAGCATTATGATGGCTTCCTGTGGCCTAGGGATTGCAGAATGTAGCTTGCCACACCACGTTTCCTTGAGTACACTTCCTGCACTAGCTCTATGGCACCCAATATTCCCTTGAGCAGGAAAAATCCTTTTGTGGTGCTTTAAAGTGGGTGTAATGCTGTTTAAAGCAGTCATAATAGGTCCCCAAATCTGGTACATGTAGATTATACATACACTCTATTAACACCTTAGTTATGAGAACATGACTGTTACACATGTATAATTTTATCTTTAGCAATTCCTAAATTTGGAATACACGTTTAATGTTCTCTGAGTATAGGTTTTTTTATGGGATTTCCTAAATGTGTTTTCAGAGCCTCTTGCAGAAGCAGGTTTAAGAGCTGAATCTTTCAGTCCTTCTGGGTGCTTTTAATGAAAGGCTTTGCAGGCATCAGAGTTTTTAGCTGAATGCTCTTCCCTGAGGCATAAAAGCAACATGTCTTAAATGCCTTTTTCCTATATGGATCTATCATCTTCGACAAGGACCCCGGTGAGCCAAAATCATCAAACATTTCATTAAACAGCTGAAAAATTGCAAAAATCTAACCAAGACTTTTGAACCCACACTATGATTATCTATTAGAAGTACTTATGTTTACAACTGTTTACAACTATTTGTATATAAATAATAAAACGCAGAAAAGGGTGAATTTGGTTTGTAAATGCCCTGGGAGACTAATGGGGAGAACTGACAGAGGAAGTTTCCTTTCCTGATGAGAATTAAGTTTCTTTTTAAAAAGTATGTCTGAAATTGCATGAGAGAACGGTAACATAAAAATGAAGGTAAATTATAAATTGAATGAAATGGGCAATCATAGCAAGGACAAAGGAGAGACAAACAGGTATAACTGGCATCACAGAGACTTGGTGGGCTAATTCACATGATTGGAAGATTGATATTGAAGTACACAACTTGTTCAGGAAACACAGGCACGGAAAACAGGGAAGAGGTGTTGCCTTGTCTATCAAAGATGTATACACTTGCACTTAGGTGAAGATAGAGGTGGGAAGCAGACCTGGTGAAAGTCTCTGGGTAAGGATAAAAGAGGTAAAAAAAACCCAGGGTGATGTCATGGTAGTGGTCTAGTACTGATCACTGAACCAGGAAGAAGAGGTGTATGAGGTTTTTTTAATAACTACCAAAATCATCCAAGCCCGGGACTTTGTGGTGATTGGGAACTTCACCTACTCAGATATCTGTTGGGAAAATAATAAAGAATGGCACAAATCATCCTACATGTTGTTGGAATGCATCAGAGACAACTTTTTATTAAGTTGGAGAAAGCAACTAAGGGAGAGGCAGTTCTATTTTTGATTCTGAAAATAGGAAGGAACTTATTGAGAATTTGAAGATGGAAGGCAGCTGAGGTGAAAGATGACACAGTTCATGATTCTAAGAAAAATAGGAGAATAAAGACAGTTGGCTTCAAGAAGGCAGACTTTTGCAAACTCAGAGAATTGGTAGGCAAGATTCTGTGGGAGGCAAATCTAAGGAAAAAAGGAGTTCAGGAGAATTGGCAGGTTTTTTTAAAGAGACATTATTAAAGGCACAAGTGCAAACTATCCTAATGTGTAGGAAAGATAGGAAGTATTATAAGAGACAACCTTGGCTTAACCAGGAGAACGTCAAAGTTCTGAATCTGAAAAAAAGAGTCATACAAAAGTGGAAACTAGGTCAAATTATGTAGGATGAATATAAAAAATACAACACAATCATGTAGGAACAAAACTAGAAAGGCCAAGGCACAAAATGAGATTAAACTAGCTAGGAACATAACAGGTAGCAAGAAAACATTTTGCAAATAAATTAGAAGAAGACAAGGACCAATGAAAGGATAGGCCCATTATTCAATGAGGAGGGAAAGACAATAACAGAAAGCACAGCAATGGCCAAAGTGGTAAGTGCCTATTTTATTTCAGTTTTCATCGAAAAGATTAGCAGTAGTGAACGTCAGTGTAAACGGAGCAGGATCTGAACCTAAAACAGGAAAAGAACAAATCTGATATCTTCAAGTCAGCAGGAACTGAAGAAATACATCTAGAATACTTAAGGAACTGGCTGAAGAGATCTCTGAGTAATTAGCAATGATCTTTGAGAACTTGTGGAGGATGGGAGGCATCCCAGAGGACTGGAAAGGGGCAAATATAGTACCTATATATGAAAAGGGGAATAAGGAAAACCAAAAAAATTATTTACCAATCAGCTTAACTTTGGTATCTGGAAAGATAATGGAGTAAATAATCAAACAAAAAATTTGTAAGCACCGAGAAGATAATAAAGTGATAAGTAATAGTCAATATGTATTTGTCAAGAATAAATCATGTCAAACCAACCTAATATCCTTCTTTGTCAGGTAACAAGTCTTACGAATGTGGGAAGCAGTATGTGTGATATATATATTGACTTTACTAAGGTTTTTGATATCGTCTTACATGACCTTCTCATAAGTAAATTAGGGAAATATAGTCTAAAGAAGCCTAATATAAAGTGGATGCACAACCGGTCGAAAACCAGTACTCAGAGAATAATCATCAATTGTTCACAATCAAGCTGGAAGGACATATCAAGTGGAGTTCTTCAGGGATCTGTCCTGAGTTCAGTTCTATTCAATATCTTCATAAATTATTTGGATAGTGGCAGAGAGAATACTTTTATAGATGCTGCAGGTGATACCAAACTGGGAGGGGTCACAAGCATTTTGGAAGTCAGGATTAGAATTCAAAATGACCTCAATAAATGTGAGAAATGGTTTGAAAAATATAGGATTAAATTCAATAGGGACAAATGCAAATCACTACACTTAGGAAGGAAAAACCAGTTGCACACATACAAACTAGGAAATGACTGCTTAGGAAGGAGTACTGCAGAAAAGGATCTAGGGGTTATAGTGAAGTCCAACCTAAAATGAGTAAAGTATGTAATACTGTAGTAAAAAAAGTGAACATCATTCTGGGATGTATTAGCAAGAGTGTTGTAAACAAGATACAGGAAGTAATCATTTCACTCTACTCAGCCCTGATAAAGCTTCAATTGGAGTATTGTGTTTTGGGCACCACAACTTGGGAAAGATGTGGACAAATTGTAGAAAGCGCAGAGGAGAGCAACAAAAATGAGTAAATGTCTAGAAACCATGACTTATGAGGAAAGATTGAAAAAACTGAGTTTGTTTGATTTAGAGAAGAGAAGACAGAGGGGATATGATTAGAAACTAACAAATGTATTTGGGCATAAGCTTTCGTGGCCTAAAACCCACTTCATCAGATGCACGTAGTGATTGTTGTTTTTGCTGATACAGACTAACATGGCTACCACTCTGAAGTACATAAAAGGATGTTATAAAGGGGACGAGATAAAATATTCTCCTTATTTGCTAAGGGCAGGACAAGAAGTAATGGACTTAAATTGCAGCAAGAAAAAAAACTTCCTAACTGTAAGGGTAGTTAAGCACTGGACCAAATTACCTAGGGGGATTGTGGAATCTCCACCACTGGAGGTTTTTAGGAATAGGTTAGACAAACAACTGTAAGGGATAGTCTAGATCAGTGGTTCCCAAACTTGTTCCACCGCTTGTGCAGGGAAAGCCCCTGGCGGGCTGGGCCGGTTTGTTTACCTGCCCTGTCTGCAGGTTTGGCTGATCGCGGCCCCCAGTGGCCACAGTTCACTGCTCCAGGCCAGTGGGAGCTGCTGGAAGCAGCGTAGGCCAAGGGACGTACTGGCCACTGCTTCCAGCAGCTCCCATTGGCCTGGAGCAGTGAACCGCAGCTACTGAGAGCCGCAATCGGCCGAACCTGTGGACGCGGCAGGTAAACAAACCAGCCCGGCACGGCCCGCCAGGGGCTTTCCCTGCACAAGCAGTGGAACAAGTTTGGGAACCACTGGTCTAGATAATGCTTAGTCCTGCCTCAGTGCAGGGGATTGGACTAGACCACCTATTGAGGTCCTATCCAGTCCTACATTTCTATGATTCTGTGATTAAACAATTAGTTAAAGAATGCTGGGCTTAGTAGTAACACATCAAGCTATGCTTTTCAGGGCAATTCTTCCATGTCTTAGGTGGGAAAAAATAATTAGCTCTTGGGCTGATAGCTTAAAAACAATACAAAAAATTCTATACTTACTAAATAATTATGTACGATACCTAATGTGTTTTATTTCTTATGTATCTTTCTTATGTATGATATCTAAGGATATAATATTACAACCTCCTGTATTTCAAGATGTATGGTATAAAATTCAAACCATTAAATATAAATGGCCTTCACTTGCACATGTGAATATCACTGAACTCTGCAATGCCCATGATATAACTGTTTTCATAGCAATTAATATATTTCAAAGTAGTAAAAAATTTGTGATGGCATGGAGTACGACAGTGTTTTATTTCCATTTATTGGGGATAACATACACAATTTTCTAGTGTTTTTTTTCCTTTTATGAGTAACGTGGTTGTCCCAAACCTGAAACAATAAAAAGTTTTATGGCATCCCATACCATCACAAATTTTCTATTTATTATACTCATAAGCAAGGACTTCTGTACAGGTTACTGATAATCTAAGAACTTATGTCTGTCTTTACTTTAAAAAATGATCAGAAAAATATATAACCTCTGCTTCCCTGGCACAATCATGTTTTATACTTACTGAGAATATGAGAGTAAAATGTAGTTCTTAATTTTGATTGAGGTTATGTTCTCCTTGAAGTTGCTCAGGTTATCATTCGTGGGTATACCCACGTTATCATTTCGTGGGTATTCACCCACGAAAGCTCATGCTGCAAAACGTCTGTTAGTCTATAAAGTGCCACAGGATTCTTTGCTGCTTTTACAGGTTATCATTCCATCCCACCTGTCATATTCAAAGCCTGGATTCTCAAATTCCACCAAAAACAAAGGACTCTGCCTGGTTACTTGTGAGCTAATGATGATACCATGTTTACACCATCTTGTAACCCACCATTCATGTGGTACAACTCTGTTGTATGCCATCAAGTATAATGACTTACCGATTATTGCATTTTAACTATTAACTGATCTATGTATATAATATAGCACTTTAAATCTAACAAAAACACTTACTTGCATATTATGTCATCACTGTCCTTGTTTATTATGCAGTGCCCACCATGGCATCTTACACACTTGTCTACTTCACATTTTGGACCCTCATATTGTACAGGACAGACACATTCTACACTTCCATCATCAGCAATGGTACAAGATTCAGAATTCACACAATAATGGTGGCATACATCTGCAAAGAATGTAAAAGTGAAACATTACAAGGTATTAATGAAAATTATTTAAAAAATAATACATTGCTTTGCTTTCTTTATTTAAAAAAATAATAGCAATAAAGAAGAAATGAGCAAACATAAAAGTTGTTGCCTCATTGACAAATATAATAAGATTCAGAATATGAAAACATTACTATAAACTTCCAGTCACATACTCATGAGCGGGGAAAAACAAAATTTAGGCTGATAACAGATTATTTCCTCTGGAAGCCTACCCATCTATGGTATTGTCCCACCTACTTTAACTAATGAAAGGAAAGCTAAGCAATGTTAACTAAAGTAATTCAATTAAAGAGACACTGTAAGAATAAAAATGTTTTAAATATATGCATTTGTGTTAATAACACTATTTAATGTTACTGAAACCGAATATTTTAAAATTGCCATTAATCTTAATTTAATGTTTTTATTAATTATGAAAATTTATATAATAAAACTTACGTTATAATGAAATTCTTACAGCAACTTCTAGAGATGTAGTTCCTGTTCCAGCAAATATTTGAACACATACTTAACTTTATGCATTTTTGAGTGATACCACTGTTTTGAAATATATAATTACTTGACTGCTTAAATGTTTGCAGTACTGGGACCCTAGTGGTGAATAGCTCTCTATGCCCTATTACCAACATACCAAACCACCTAGAATTCCTCCCTACAACAATATTCTTTTAACAGAAGCAAGTAATGTGAAGTAGACCTTTATCACTTGGTTACAGAGTATTTGCTGTTTTAATGTTAACATTGATTTCTATTTGTGTGTCACTCAAATGGACCCTGGGGCCTACTGTCAGTTCTTAAAAGGACAGTCTCTATTTTTAATGCTTTAAAATACCTTCTCCAACTGTGGCTAGTCAACATTACTTAATGTATTTTATTGGTGGTTATGACATACAGTTTAAATTGAATTAATAAAATGCAATATAGAATGAGAGACTTTTAACTTCTCAGATATAGATTGGAGCATAAACACTACTAATAACGGTAGGGCCTCATTATTCCTGGATGTGATAACCAACATATTTTCTCACCAAATAGTCATTGAACCAACAAAAGTTGATGCTATTTTAGATTTGTTTTTGCTAAGTAATGAGGATGTTATAGAGGAGCTAGTTGAAGAAAATAACCTTGGACCGAGTGATTATGAGTTGATTCAATTTGAATTAAATTGAAGGATAATCAAAAATAGCTTAGTAATAAGGTTTCTTATTTCAATGGAAATTAAGGGACTAGTTAGTGTAGTCAACTGCATTGAAGAACTCAATGTGGAAGAGGCTTGGAATTTATTTAAGTCAAAGGTGCAAAAACTATCTGGAATTTCCATCCCAAGGAAGAGGAAAAAACATGGAGGGAAGGGCTCCAGACCCAAATGGATGCTTAACCACCTCACAAATAATATTAACAACATGTAGACAGCCTACAAGGAAAGGACAAAGGGATTAATCAACAAAGAATGCTAAATTTGGAGCTCAGAAAGTATAGGGATACAGTGAGTATTGCCAAAAGGTGGATAGAATCTAAAAATCAGTCGCTGCAGTAGAATGTGCTGAATCCCTGTATATAAGGTATTTTAAAATTTCATCTCTGTTTGCTGTGTTGTAATCCCAGGAGAAACAAGGTGGGTGATGCAATATCTTTTATTGGATGAACTTCTGTTGGTGAAACAGACAAGCTTTCAAACTACAGGGAGCAAGAGCTCTGAGTCTTGAACTGCAACAATCTGGATTGCCCTAGATTTCTGTTTATGGCAGTCAACTAACAAAATGTGTTTTTTTTTCCTGCCTGATTACCATTAAAACTGTAAAAGCCTAAACCAGGCAAATTCAGCCTGATTTGGGAGTTAAAATATATAGAATTTATAAGTTCCTGCAATTATTCTAGAGATAGCAATGTAGCATATCCTATATTCAGAATTTTTTTGTCTGGAAATTCAAGTCAGTTTAGATTGTAGATTCTTCCTATTTGCTGCACATGCCAGTCTTCTTCTGAAATGCCTTAATTGCTTCCAATAGAGTATATCCTGAGAGATATTAGCATCTAAGAAAAAGACTCCCTATTTATACAAATATTTTAGTGAGGACCTTGCGGCAAAAATACATTAAAGCTTCAATGTTTATGTATAATGGTGAAAGCTACCAGAGTACAACTGGCCCCTGTTCCAGCATCTTCTGTGCGGTATTATCTATAAGACTGTGCAATGTGAGGAAGTAACCAAGCCTTGAGCAGCTCTACTCAACCAACTCTACACAGGTTGAGTAGAGCTGCTCAGTGCAGGACCCATGTCACATTTGTTATTCCCCATGTCCTTGGGCTATAGTGAGATAGCTTGGCCTCCATCAAAAATTACAGCCTGTAGGGACCTTTGTGACAGCCATAGATCACTGAAGCACAGCATGCTCCAGTAATGCCTCTTCTCCTCAACATATCTCCTACCCACACCAGAGTTCATAAGGGGATCTAGGAGATGTGGTGAGCCAGGGAATCCACAGCTGGACACTGAGGCCAGTTTAGGGCTGTTTTGCAGTATTGGAGTATAGTGGCAAATCATCCTTACTGAGGGCAAAATTCTGGTCCACCTGTATTAGAGAAAAGTATCACCCAATTTGTTGGATTCCAGATACAATATAGTCCCAAAACCGGAGTAAGCAAATATAATGATAATCTGGCAATACAACATGAAGAATAGGTTGATCTAAAAAGAGACCTGTAATCATTTTAAAATCCTCTGTAAAAATAATCAAATTCATATGTAGCTTTGCAAAAGGCACAGTGTGGAGGGAAATGCTGGATTATAGTTAGACAGTCTGCATCTCCATCTAGCTAATCAGACTATGGTCTCGTCACTGTGGTATCTGAGAGGCTTTCAAAACACAAAACCAAGTCCCATCCTAAAATATAGATTATTAGTTCATTTAGTTAAGTATTGTGATTGTTAAAAATTCTGTCTTCTTTGAAAGCTACCATAAAGAGACATGTCCTGCACTTGGAGATGAAAGCCACAAGATACCAGCCCTCCCTCTGCAGTTAGGCTGAAGCAAACAAAAACACAAATATCGGAGGATTATATTATCTAACACAAAAATTAGCTGCTTTTTACAGACTGAATTATAATAAACTCTGTTAATTGACCCAACCTTTCTGAAGGAAAGGCTTCTCAGTTTCAAGAAAATGAAATTATTGCAAGAGTGCTATCTTCATTTTTACATATTTTAAATGGGTCAGACCTTTGTTTCAAGAGATGAACTTGAACAGCTTAATTATTCCACATGTGTGAAGGAATTTTAAATAAGGAATTTTTTTCAAGGAGATGAACACAAGTATGCAGACCTATAGTGACTGTACACTGGTCCTATGGAATGTAAGCATCAGGATAATGTCATGCTGTGTAACATGGTAAGTTCTCTGTATATTTTATAAAATGCCATAACTTCTATATTCATGTACTTAAATGCATTTTAAGAGAACACAGGTTCAGGATATCAGCCCTAACAAGAACCTATGGCAGTACATTTGGTTAGGCTTCCAGAAAAAAAGAAGTATGAGAACAAGTAAGGGAATGTAATATTAAAAGCGTGAAAGAAATTGGGCACATAAACTTTATATTCCTGTCATAAAACACCTTTGCAATATTTGCTGCTTGGAGGCCTGGAGTCCATACGGGCATATTTCTTTTTAAGTTAATTTGTACCATTCACCTTACCATTACAAGGCAAAAACTAATGTGCTTGACAGGCAATTGATCTTTATTATAATGAAGTTGTAATAATCTGTTTCAGCATCCATACAAGCAAATATCACACACAAGGAAAAAACAAACCTTGCATATATGTTTAAATTATTAACTATAAACCAAATACCAGTTCAATCTGTATCAAACAACTGTTGGCCATTATAAAGCACTCTAAAAATGTTGGAAGAGCCTTAAAAGAAAAAAGAAAGAAAGGAGTCTTATACAAACAAAAGCCTTAATGAATTTAAACCTCTTTGAATTATGCTGTTATTCCAAACATTGTCAGCAGACAATCCAAATCTGATAATAAACATGCCTTTTAAAAAGTATCCCTACATTTACATTTAAATTAATTCTCTTTAAAAAATGATGTTTGCAGAAGCATTCAACTAGAAACAATTTGTTTGGTTTGGGGTAAGACTCAAGTAAATATTTTTTCTTAATCTGTGTGTCTGTCTGTGCATGATTTATGTACTATATTGTTTTCAAATACCCAATTGTATTTGCAGATAGTTATTTGTGAATCCATGCAGTTTGTTTAATAACAAGTGGGACAGAATCACAATTACTTCTGTTTTTCCATTCAAAGGCTTGCATTTATTTCATAGTCTCCCAACTGGAAATACATTCCATTTATTTCAATACAAATCCCATTTAAGATACCTACTAACCTTTTCCTTGTTTGACAGACCATTCACTATTAAACAAAACAGTTTTAGTATCTGGTAAAGAGTTGTGAACCAGACTTTTACAATACCTAATTTCCCCTTGATTTTGTTTAAATCCAGCATTTTTAGTTACTTCATAGGATAGGCAAAAAAGGGCAAATGACGGTCTCCAAAAATATGTCATTACAATCTATACCAGTGTTTCTCAAACCGGGGTCGCTGCTTGTGTAGGGAATGCCCCTGGTGGGCCAGGCCAGTTTGTTTACCTGCCCCATCAGTAGGTCCAACCAATCGTGGCTCCTACTGGCCGCGGTTCACCGCTGCAGGCCAATGGGAGCTGCTGGAAGCGGCACGGGCCAAGGGACTTACTGCATAATCAATCTTCCCCTAGTGGGAAGAGCTACTTCATTCAGTGCAATTATGTAAGATTCTCACACAGAAAATCTTTAAATCTATTCACATCTCAAAAAAATAGAAGGGCAGATGTAGGCCAATCTTTCTTCCCAGCCTTTACATAATACTACAGCATTTCAGCAGAATTTTTACTGTTCTAATACATTAAGACATAGAAACCCAATACATTTTCAGAAAGGAAGGAAACCATCTTCTATAACCACATCTAACTTCCTGTTAAGCCCCAATAAATGTTACAGGAGTTCCTTTTTATGGATGGCAGGTCAATAATTGGACAAAGTGTTGGCCATGTGGACATAAAAAATGGTGAGATGTTCTGAAGCAAGAAGTACCAGGGATTCGGACCGAACCTGGATATGGGGGACTAAGGAAAAGGAGACAAAGATAACATCCTAGCAGGCTAAGTGACAGGGAGGATGGTAGTATTATTGACCTGGCAAAGCAAGTTGTTCTACTGTGCAGTGCCATTCATAAATGTATAAGAAATGCATATTGAGAAAATACTTCATGCCATAATAAATACATATTGGGAAAATAATAAATATTGTAATCATAATTACAGGTTATATGCCTACAACTAGGGCAGGGATAAGCAACCTATAGCACATGTGCCAAAGGCGGCACACAAGCTGATTTTCAGCGGCACTCACACTGCCTGGGTCCTGGCCACTGGTCCGGGGGGCTCTGCATTTTAATTTAATTTTAAATTAAGCTTCTTAAACATTTTAAAAACCTTATTTACTTTACATACAACAACAGTTTAATTATATATTATAGACTATAGATTATAGAAAGAGACCTTCTAAAAACGTTAAAATGTATTAATGGCAAGCGAAACCTTAAATTAGAGTGAATAAATGAAGACTTGGCACACCACTTCTGAAAGGTTGCCGACCCCTGATCTAGGGTTTTTATATATTAATAAGTTTTGCATTAGATCTATAACCGTAATTCTTGGTTTTACACAATACCCACAAGAAGGAAATATCAAAACCATTAATTTATTATGTTTATTGTACTTACTATAAAATAATGTGTGAATTTTAGACCTATGCCGATATACAAAGCCACAGACCTCAATCGTGACTTATAATGCCCCTTTCTATGCCAATGCTCCTGTCAGGTTTGCAGTTAGTTTCTCTAGTTAAGTGTTCAGTGGGGTGGGTTGAGTCTACCAAATTCATTTTACTTGTGATCAAACAAACTTTGGATTGAGGTTTACTGGGGGTTGGGGGAACAGGAAAACCCACTCAGCCAACTACTCACTTTAAATTTCAATTTTATAAAACTTTCAATGGGCTGCAGAGTTCCCTGGCACATGGAGTATTACTTACAATATTGACATCTGTCTCCAGTGTACTCAGTCAGGCAGTGACAATAGGGCTGATTTCCAACAGTGACACTGCAGGTTCCTCCATTTTGACAAAAATGATCACAAACTGTTTGATTGCAGTTTGGTCCTGTAAAACCCAGCGCACAGCTGCATGTAGGCCTCCCTATTCGAAATAAAGACAACTATTTTTATGGTAAAAATAAATATGCATTAAACTCAAAATCAGTACTTTTAATATAAGCATACATTTCTGATCATAGTAAAGAGTTTTGATTTTTAAGCCCAATAAGTATTTTTTACTAGACACCAAAACATTTCATTGATCTGTACTGTTGTAAAGGAATGCAACTTGGCGCCAGAATTCTAGTAGAAAAAAGCACAACAATAAATGAAGTGGATGCTCCAATGATCACACCTAAGTGATTTCACCATATTTTTGCAGATTCTCTCTGGTGTGCAAGAGAGTTCTTGGAGCCTGGATTGGAGGCCAGACTTAGGGCTCGCTTCATAATTAACAATTTACATTTTATTTCTCAACTTTTATGAGATCTGCTTTTGAAGGAGGAGCAGATCGTACACTTGGCCGATATGTGGATGTTTCCCTCACAATGGAGGCACTGAGAGTAGCCGTCACTGACCAAGATAGCTTCCTAATAGGAAAGACATAATTTAAAGCCCGGGGATTCCAGCACACCCCAGAAGCATTAATGCCCAGAATAACCCCTCAAAGGAGGAAACAAAAAAGAGGGGGAAACAAAGGCCCCCAAACTAAATAAATGAATTAAACTAAGCTAAGAAACACAAAAGCTAATGATAATTAACTATATCTAAGCAAAGCAGGCATGCTTGACACTCCATAATAGGCCAAAGACTGTTGAGAAGGAACTGAGGGCGGTTCACCCATGTAGCTCTGCGTATCCTCAGTACAGGGCATGAGAATGTGTATAGAGCACATGCATGGTCCAAACAGGTACTGCTACTAAAAATCTTCAATCAAGGGTGTATGCACACCTGACGGGACCCTACTCAAAGAACTGTCTGGATCCAACAGGAGTTCACCATCTGCTCCTTCTCCTTTTTTAAAATCTATATTCTACTTTGAAGTCTCTAAACTTCAGTCCACATCAATTGCCTTGACTTGTAAATTCTGCCCTACCCTTTCACACCTTCTAATCTCTTCTTCTCATTCCTTTTCTTTTCCTTATGAATCACTCTTTCTCCCTTGGCCTTTCCCTCTACATCAGTTTCATGTTGGTTATCATATCCTAAAGAAATCTTCACTCAACCACAATTGTCTTTTGATCACCCCATTTCTGTCCTCCTCTTTATCTCTAAAGCTCCTTGAATGGTCAGTCTCTTCCCAGGGCCTAGAATTCTTCTCTTACAATGCTCTCCTTTTTCTATCCCCGTTCCACTGACACTGTTCTCACAATAGCCAGTAAATGACCTCTATAAAGAGTTTCAAGATATGTCTGCAACTGGGAGGTGTGATTCCCAGCCTAGAATAGGCAGACTCATGCTAGCTCACCTGGAGCAAGCATGCTAAAAAAGAGCAGTGTGAACACTGCAGCACTTGAGGTGGCTCAGGCTCGCCGGCCAACCTTGGATCCAGGGGTTCAGGTGGGTTTGAACTTGGATGACTAGCCCTATCTGTCACTAGCCCAGTGTTTCTCAAACCGGGGTTGCCGCTTGTGTAGGGAAAGCCCCTGGCGGGCCGGGCTGGTTTGTTTACCTGCCCCGTCCACAGGTCTGGCCGATTGCGGCTCCCAAGGGCCGTGGTTTGCCGCTACAGGCCAATGGGAGCTGCTGGAAGTGAGAGCAAGTAAGTCCCTTGGCCCACGCCACTTCCAGCAGCCCCCATTGGCCTGCAGCAGGGAACTGCAGCCAGTGGGAGCTGCGATCGGCCAGACCTGTGGACGGGGCAGGTAAACAAAGTGGCCCAGCCCGCCAGGGGCTTTCCCTACACAAGCGGCAACCCCAGTTTGAGAAACACTGCTATAACTTGTTCAGTAGGAATGAAACCATCAATTTAAAGTAGCTCAAACTTGGTTGAATATGCAGTAACTTACTTATGCATCAAAATATGTCCCTTGTTCTCTAAGCACCAAATCAACGATATTGAATTCAGATGCTGACATGCAATTTTTTTTTTTTTTTTGGGCAAATAACTCAGAGTTGTACTCTTATATATTTTGTATTTGGATTCTTGCCACTGGGTTAAGTGGTTTCAGATAGTTTTGTGTTAAATCATTGTTGTCTGGTACATAAGAGTAGTAAAAAAATAATAATGACAGAATAAGATCTAAAAGTTTGAAGCCTCTGTTTTCTTGTCAAGCTCTTCTTAAAAAGTGATGGGGAAAGTGTATTTTGCCTGTTCATGGGAGAATTTTATTCTCTTCTGTGCAACAGTAGGCTTACAAATAGGTCCGTTTTTGACAGTTATGTGAAGATTTCTTTCATTTTATCCTAAAACCTATTTTTTGTCATTTAATTTAATGTGTCAGCTAGAAATGCCAGCAGTTCATTTTCCATTAACATGCAGACAGTTATCATCCAAAATACTTTTTTTAAAAAATAATGCTTAGCTCTTATAAAGCATCTTCTATCTTTGAATTTTAAAATACTTCTCAGATTGTTTTATTAAAACTCATACAATGACCGATAGTTACCACACCATACTACCCTACAGTAGTGAGATACTGTGGTTTAGTGGACAGACCAGTGTCCTGGTATTCAGGAAACCTGGGTTCTGTTCAGGCATTGGCTTGTGGTGTGAGTTGGGGCAAATCACATCATTGTTCTGTGCCCCAGTTGTAAAGTAGTGATGATGATAATAGTGGTATCCTTTAAAAATGCTTTGAGATCTACTGATGAAAAATGCTATATAAGAATCAGATCTTATTAACAGAGATATCAGATGATAGCATGGAGAACATTTTTATAAGGGTGCCTTATGTACATCCAACCATCATATGGGAATCATAATCATACAACAATCTTGTGTCAACTTGTGTTCTAAAGGTATAATAAAAAACATTGACACTATATCCTTTTTGCTCTTTCTTTCATCTTTGCCCTCCTGGGTTTTTCTGTTCCTCAGTTAGCATATTCTACAGCACTTGCTGTATGGCAACATCGTCTTCCTCTTCCCCTACTTATCCCTCATGGCCACACCTCCTCCATCTCCATCAATGAATTATCCCCTTGTGGAAGTTCCTGTAATTAAATGTTTACACTGTGTTCTCCAAACTTAAGTGCCTGTAAAAGCAGCAAGACGGCAGCAACTTTTGACACACCACATTTTCAGAACATGCTCCAGTTGGACGAGCTCTACACTAGAGAATGACATCTCTAAGTATGTGAAGGTTAGTGAAAGCTGACTCTTGCTGCAACTATGTCCATCTCCACCTTGGCCACTTTTAGAGTGTGATGAAAGATTTCTACTAACTGCAATGTTTCTAAATTTATTGGTGTTTAGTCCGTTCTCTGGTATTCGCTGTCTCTGCTTCTTTTAGGGTAGATGGTTCAATTGATCTGGGGGTTCATAAAGTACATATTCCCTATTTTGAGGTGAATTTTGTTTGACCCTGAGCTAAATAATGTATATTAAATGCATGTAAATATAAACAAATAAAAATAACTTATATAAATACATTGTTGGTTCTTTATTTTATTCTTAAAAACTGAAAAATTATATTCTGCTTAATATAGTTGGAAGTTGCTAGTCCTTGAGCTCAGACTACCTTGTAAAAAATGGAAAAATAAATATAAATGACTACTGAGTCTCACAATATATTTAACACTTGAAAACTGATGGAATGGGGAACAAGTAGAGAAAATATATTCCAGTTATTATGCATTTTTGCAAATGTCTTGTACAGCATTTTAGTAAGCTAATTAGAGTATATCTTGTTTTGATTTTACAAAAAACTTTTGAGGGTAGGCAAAGCAGATGTGATACCAGAGGCACATGTAGTTATCTTGTGGCAGCAGGATCTGAACAAACCACCTGAGAATGGGAAGTGTGTGGGACTCAGATAAAATGTTTCTCAGAAGTGGATGGGGGAGATCAACATCTTAATATCTATAGTTTGGGTTGTGATCAGATTGCATAGAAGATTTTAGATCCTCTTCTAAAGGTTTAGACTGCTATATGGTAGCAAATAAACTATCCTGTTCACCTGCAAAAATAAATGTCAGCACTTTCTCCCTTTCATGTCTATGAGATTGTTTTTTCTCAATCTAGCCATCATCTTAAATTCAAAATATGAATTATATATGAGAAGAGTTAAGAATAAGGACTCATCTAAAAGTGGACATTCACCTGTGTTGGCTGGAGGTATGTCAACAATTTGAATAAATAACTGAGAAATAGTTTGTATGTTGTTATACTGAATACAGTCTCTTGAAAGGAAAGACTGAAGATACTGCTTTGTGTATTAGGTGAAGTAAACAGTTGATAGAATTATTTTATTTTCATTACAGAGAGAAATGGTGAGAATTTTTATATGCATTATAATTTTTTTTACACTAAATTCTGCTTCCTTAAATGTCAAATGATCTAGTTGAATGTCTACATTATCAGAAATTACATCTTCACTCTGGCAATAGTAGACTCAGGACCAGGAATTTAAATACAGCAAAACCTCCCTTAGAGACCACCTCCGAAGAGAGACCACCTGTTATAAGGGACTACTCACAAAAGCCACGGAACACCACCGCTCTCTTGTGAGCAAATCATCTCTTGCAAGTGCCCACTTTTGCTAATTCCCATGAGTGGTTGCTCTTGGCAGGTTTTACTGTATTCACTTGGTATATAGGAATATGTACACTCTCTTTCATTTTTCTATCCCATTTGATACCATTCTTACATAAGAGTACAGTCTAATATAAGGAGTTCAAAGATAGTATGTTAAAGGATTGCTTGTCTTGACAGCTATAGTTTTTGTCCACATGATAATTCACATTCATGAGACTGAAGACCCATCAGGGGATGGAGGTTTTATTGGGAGAATTTTTAGTATACACAGTTACTTATTAGAAATATAGCACTTGATCCTTGGTAGAACCAAGGTATGCACTCTCTCAATATTGGGGGAAGACAGGGGATAGTTTGGCCCATGGGGTAAATTAGAGCAGTCTTGGGACTGTTCTCAACAATGCTGTTTGCAGTGGCTCCTTAAGAACCATTGTGCTAGCTATGGATCAACAGAGCATCTTGAACTCCAGCTGTGCTCCATCTCACCCCCAGCATTCCACAACTGATGGTGGACAGAGGTAATGGTTTTGAGGTAGCTACATTACTTCAATGCCAGTTGGGCATTATCCCATTTTTAAAAACCCCAACTTCCCTGTTTCAGGAAGCTTCTGGTCCCTTTGTGACAAGTGAGGAGTACAAATGAGTTGTTCAGCGTGGGCCAAAAATCTCGTCTGACATCTTATAAGTTTCCATCAAAGAGAAGCTCCATACATTGGTTAAAAAAAAAAGAGTCAGATTAAACTGCAATTCTGAGTCTATTATGACTGATATTTAGAAGGCTTTTAAAGTGGCATAAAATACTTCATCAACTGTTCTTTTACCTGTGCCAAGGAACAGCTAATTTGATTTTCTGCATATTTCAAATTACTCTAATCAAGAATTCTATTTCCTGCAAATATACTAGGAATACAGGTTTATCTAATGTTGTGATCTTCCTAAACCTTGTTAATGTTTTCAATAAGCTCACTTATTGCTCTCTTATTTTATTTTGTACTTTTATTCTGTAAGAGAAAAGCAATTGTGTTTTTTTTTTAGACTTTTACTGTTAATGTTAATTATTTTTTAAAAAATTCCTGTTAATTTGGTTTGCTGGAAAACATTCATTACTATTAACCAAACTTTTAATTAGATCTCTCAGATGTGTGCTTTTAATTAACTGATGACATTTTATTTGTTCAATTATTGTAGTTCAATACAACTGTCATAAACTTATAAATTTTAATTAAAGCTGCCCCAACTCTAGTTATATAATGTCCACATAGGAATTTGCCAAAAGGCTTAACTGCAAGTAAACCAACAATGAATAAATCCATGAACTGCCAGTGGGATTTGTTTAACAAATTAACATTTGTGTGCAGATGAGGTTCTACAACATATAATACTCAACAAAAATTTAACACAATAATGTTTTTAAAAAATGAATAACACTCTGCAATTGACTTAATCGGTTATCAAATTATTATTAATTTGGTGGTAAAAGAGAACAGAATTTATATGCACACATTGGAAAAGCATTTCCTTATCATTAACTCTCAATTTCAAGCCCCTGAGGGCAGGAGAGAGTATCTAAGCAAACTGCAGAAATGCCTGGCAGAGGAGACTACAGGATTGTTTCTGGCAGCACTGCAGCTACAGCCAAGTCCACCCCCCTGGCTTGAGGAGAGGCAGGGCAGCAGCAGTGAAGAGAGCAGAGTCTATTTGCTCCCCAGTCCTGGTCCCCAGACGAAAGTTAGAGGCCAGACAACAGTGAAGGTAGTAACAGCAGAGGCTACCCTTGAAGCAAAAGGTAGGAGATGGGACACAGCAGCTGGGGATGAGCTAAGCCCCTAAGCAGGACGCAGGAGGCAATCAGCAGGCGTCAGACCTACATTGGGGTCGCTGTAGATGTGCTCCCCACAAACATATAGGAGAAACTGGCTGATAACTACCACCTTTCCATTGCTAAAATGTTGGGGAACTTCCCTGGCTACAGTATTCCTTCTCAGGAGGAGGGCTACTATGGGTGAAGGAATAAGGTGGATATGGAATCTAGAAGCCTGCTCATAAGCTAGGGTGGCAGATGGCCAAAAAGGGGTGGCAGGAAGTGAGGAAACACCTCCAATAGCAGAGGACTGTGCACTCAAGCCAACAGAGGTTTCATCAGAAAAAGAGGGGCTATGCCCCATACCCAACAGATATCAGGCATCCCATCCACCTCTCTCTATAGGGAAAACCACATGGGACACAGGTGCTTTTTAAAACTGAGATGCCAGGAGACACTTTGCAGGAACAGATTGGTACCCACTGGTCAAAGGCTGTTAAGGGAAATGTTTGGAAAGAAGACTATGTGGATGTATTCACTTCTGTGTCCATGAAAATTGAGTGGCAGCTATGGGAGTGGTGAAAAAGAAAGAAGGGGATAAATCCAGCAAGCCCAAGGTGGCTAGGAAACTAGAGAATTTTTAGAATTAGCTGCAGTAGACAAACACAGAGAGAGAGAGAGAGAAATAAACATGTTAAATTAACCCAAAATGAAGTGGCACCTTTCTCAAATATTTAGAAGTTCTATCATGGACACATGCCACACATGGTGATGAGACATGATTAAGTGATGAGGAGGAGTTTAGACTTATGGCTGCAGAGGAGCCAATCTTGCCCTGGGGTCAGAAGGCGCAAGACTTGTGGCTTAAATGCACAACTCCATAACATCCCGCCCAGCATGTTATGCAAACAGCACGTTACCTGTACCAAAGCTGCAGGCTTTGGATATTGTCTCAAATGTCTGTTTCCCATTTAATAAAGGGACGTGTTTTCATTCCTATTGCCGAGAGAAGCATTGGTATAAAAGAATGTAGAGGTCAGTATGATGATGATCTGCTATGGGGTAGAGGAAAAGCCCCATCTTGTTGAAAGGAGAGTGGCCATCAAGTGCCCAGCACTCTGATGAGAGCAGCAGGAGAAAACAGCGATCATGGAAAAAGCCTAATCTCCAATTAAAGGACCCTATTATGACATTATCCTAACAAGACAGACAGGGTTTATATAATGTAAAGGATTTGTAGTAGGTTTTCAAAACCAAGTTGAGGAGGAGAGGCTTTATGTGTGGACAGAAATTTTAAAATCCATAAAGATTACAAGAAATAGCTGAAGGAAAAGGGGGGGGGGAAATCAGGTACATGTGTAGAATAAATCCAAACATTTCAGTCAAGATAAAAGTATAGAAGCTGCATGCAAATATTTACCAAGAGCAGAGGCTACACACGTTCCTCCATTTTGACAGTAATTGTAACAGTGGTTGGTTTCACATCTTTCTCCAGAATAGCTTGGCCAACAGTGACATCTTAAATCACCCTTCTCATTCATAATGCATCTTCCTCCATTTTCACAAGTCAGTTTACATGTATCCTCTGTAGTAAAATTCACAAAGGTTACTGGGCTTTTCAAAAATTCTATTTCAAATAATCAGAGAAAATGATTACTCATTTGAATACTTCTTTCACTGTAAGGGCTGCAGAATCAGAATTTAGTTTCCATCTGGGGGACTTGGGAAAACTATACTTTCCTACCTCATCTGGCTTCCCCTCATGCACCCTCTTCCCCATCCCTCTTAACTCTTTCCCTTCTGTGTCCTCTCTGCCTTTGTCTTTCTGTTCAGCTAATCGCCTCCTAACTCACCCCCACCCAAAGGACTTAAAAACAAACCAATCAACCGTCTAGCCAGGGTAGTCAATAGGCAGACTGCTGGCCAAATATGAACCACCACATGCTTTTGAATGAGCCATAAAATCTTTTTATTTACTTATTATTTATTATTATTATTTTAGTGTTATTTTCTCTGGAGTCTGGACTTTGACTATACCTTTAACAAGAAATGTGGACCTTGACAATAAAATAATTTATTACCCCTATCCTATTCCATCCTTTCTCACAGCCTCCCCCCCCCACACACACCTCCAACATGCGGAACTAACATGTTTAGAGACAATCACTTTACATTTGCAAACATCAGTCTCTTCATATGTATATTCATTTCCCCTACTCTTTGTCTTGTCTATTTAAATTATAACCTTTTGGGGGAAGGGCCTGCCTACTTCTCTGTTTGTGCAGTATGTAGCCCATTCTCACTAGGCCCTAGGCACTACTGGAACATAAATAATAATATTCTTGAAGCCAGTTTCAGCTCAGGCATAAACCTACTGTCTTCCATTACACTGGTGTCTACTTTGGTAACAGCATCAGAACATGGCAAGAAATTAATATATTTATGTCTGTTTCAATGCACAAAACATTCAAGAAGAAATCAATTGTAGAATATCATGTATATAATGCTGAAAAATTCAAATAATTATAATTGTTAGGTTGCTTAAATATCCACACAGCTTTCAAATCCAGTTTGGGCTATCTTTCCATTTTTGCTTACAAAATGGATCATGTGAAGTTGGACTAATTAAAATGTCTGTCTATTCCTGCCTTCCAATCTTGGTCTACAATTGAAGAAGTGTCCATTTTAAGAAAAAGGATGTCACAAAGCTCCAGGAAGAATTCAGTATTATGTCCACCAGAAATATAGATGTTTCCAAAGATTAGTGTTTTGGAGCTAAAACAATATATAACAAAGGTTTCTGTTTCTTCTAGATTACTCTAGGATTGGATGATCTGAATGGATGAAGATGGAAATCCTTTCATATATTCTTTTATACAGTTCAAAGTGTATTTCTTTGTTCATACTAAGATTCACATGCATGAACGTTTCCACAAAAATAGCACTAATTTATTGGGTCAAATATAGAACTTGGTTAAACTTTTGGAATTTCACTGGTTTGCACATGATAATAATTAAGGGGAGAAACTGAACAATTGTGTGTTTTGAAAAAATAGAGGAAAAGGAAATATTTTCCTTTATTTTGGTTACAGTTGATGTCACTAGAAATAGAGCAATTATTAAAATAATTCTATGATACTAGAATGAACAGGTCCCCATAGAAACACACAAAAATATAAGGAATATTTAATTATACTTTTGTAATACAAAATATTGTATTTTTATAACTTTATTTTCTTTGTAAAATAAGTTAGTTCAAGAATATTAATATATTTTATATGAAATAATTATTACCAAGCAAAGCTACAACAACATTTTTGGATTTTACTAATTTAGAAATATTAAAAGTAGGGTTTCAAGATGTAACAGAGTGGCAGAGTTCTACAACCCCACGTAGGAATGTAGGACTTTTAAAATAAGTAGGCTTGATGTTAGAGGTGAGAAACCTATGTCCAGATGCAAAACTATTCTTCCTGACTCAGATCAGGTGAATCCTATTAACTGCAATCAGGATGTAAGAGAGCCTGACAGTGTTTCTGAGGTGGTAGGAAATGAAGTCATGAACAGAGGGATAATTTTGGGGGCAAAAACTTGGAATAGAGAAGCTGCGAAGAAAGCTTATGCTAAGGTTTACATTCTATTATTTAAATTAATGACAAAAGACAAATCACTTGATGCAGATAAATTAGGAACATAATTAGTGTGTTTACTATTTGGAGCACACAGTAAGAATTGACCTGCTTATGCAAGGATTCCAAACTCTGGAAGCTTTTTTTGGTAAAAAATGCAAATATGGTGACATTGAAACATTTCAGGAATTTGTGCAGATTTTTCCAAACTGTTTCAGTTGGAAAAAACTAATAATAAGATATTTCAAGTTTTCAATTCAAACCGACTTTTTATTTTGTTTAATTTTATTTTTTAAATTAAACATTAAAAATGCTCAGCGTCTAAAACCATGTTTCATTTGGTATGATTTTTTTTCTTTCACTTGTTTGGAAAAAAAAAAAGAAGTGTTTTCAGTGTGACCCAAAACAAGCTTTTCAATTTTATGATACTGCCAGGAAACTGAAAACTCCATTATTTTCACATTATTCTAACTGTGAACTATTTATATAGATATAAATATACATTACTGTGTGTCCTCTCTCTTCCATTCTTCTTTCTCTTCTTAAAGAAAAAAAATCCTACGTGTACTACTGCCTAAAAAGAACGGAAATCGAAGACAATTGTTTGCAAAAATATGGGTGGGTCAGATTCAGGAGACATTGAAATAAGGAAATTATGAAGTCATTCACTTTCTATTATTTATTGTGCTCTCTCTCTCTCTCTCTCTCCCCCAGTCTGTTACATAATGGGGAAGTAGCAAGCCCTGAGACCCTAAAAGAAAGAAAGGTGGAACATAAGGAAAGGTCATCTCAAGGGGAGCAAAAGAAGGATTCTCTCTCTCTCTTTTGGCTTCAGTATAATACATAATGAAGGGTTAATGGGTTTTATACACCCAGGCACATAAAATTCTGCTTGTTTTTGCCTTAGAAAAAATCAAAATGTCATTTATGGTCTTCCTACTTGATATGATTCTCTATCAGTGTAGCCATCAGGAAAAAAAGACAACAGAATATGTTTGTCATTGAGGTCTCTTGATCAGACTACTTTTGAAAAATGCAAGAAATCCTCTCCCCCGGTAAAATTTATCCTCCTTCAATTCCCTATCAAAATGATTCCTTGGATTAGGGGGAAATGTACACAGATCAATTTCCAGAGGGGTAACAGAGCAACAAAGAGTTATGTGATTCCTAAAAATTACATTGAAAGTTTATGGCAAAACGAGGAGATGGAAGACCCATAACTTTCTCTCTAGACAACAGTACCACACACACAAGGTGCTCTGTATTTAGGATAACTGAGATATCAGCGTAGGAGAGCCGGATTTTTTAAGCACAAATCCAATTGATTTTCAATAAACCTATTCACTTTTGAATAAAAGCACTGAAATCTACAAAAGAAAAAAAACACTGTAAGTGCAAACCATTATTAATAGTCACATTTTTCAAATGAAGTAAAGCAAAGCACAGGCAGATTTAATGGCTTGGATGGAAGGCATTGTTGCCAAATGGGTAGGGACTATGAAGTCAAGAGTCTTGAGTTCAAAGCTTGGTTCTGACACAGTCATCTATAATTATTCTGTAATATCTATTAATGTTGAAAGTAAAAGCTGGGATGCAAACAGATACCTAGCTAATTTAGCATTTAAACTCAAGCTTAACTTTAGTATGTAAATAGTCACATGCTTAAATTCTTTGCTGGATCAGAATACAGATCTGCTCACGAGCCATTATTAGTTTGGTCAACACCACTCATTCTTTGACCTTAATTATTTAGTGACCTGTCCAACTCAATTATTTAAAATGTAATAAACTCAATCTTTATTAAACCTAAACAAACATACAAAAAGAATGTGTATCTCTGAAACACAACAACAAAATTAAGATTGCTAAAGACAAACAATGTATGTAACATCATTTACAAAATCCCACCTCTTAACAAAAATATAATAAAAACATACTGTCTTCATAATGAACTAACACATTATTTTTATCAAATGTAGAGACATGCATATTTATCATACACACAATATGAAATAACAACAACTTTAACTGTGGAAAACACAGTAAGATACTTCCACTGAGTGCAATTTTGAATATTTGCCTTAGTGAGGCTAGTTATGAGGATGCAGTTTTGAATGATAGAAAATAAGGATCTATAAGTGAGATTGTTCAAAAGAAGAAGAAAAAAATGGTTGAATGACCAAATTTATTACCTGTTATTCAGATAAAATGATTTTTCAAAGTGGATTAGGTAACCTAGCTATCTGCAGAAACCAAAAGATGAGTGCTTCAAGACCTCATCCTAAAGAATCTGTAGAACAGCTTAAAATCCTGGATCCTGGATAGTGATTTCTCATTGTCGTCTTTTTTATTTTTTTGGCAGATGACATATAGATTTTCAGAGTACTGGTTCAGTAAATGAAGAGAATCTCAGTGATTTAATTAGAATAATCTGATTCAGTGATCATACTTCTTTCAAGAGTGAGGTTGAGGCTGTTCAAATCTGGGCTGTGCAGGGGCCCCTGATGAGGAGGCCTGCACAACTTAACCACTGACAAGGAGGAAACAAGGTCATCTCTAATTTGGACAGAGAATCAAAGGCCTCCTCAGACACTCAAATGATGAAGAGTATGCTTGATTTATGCATTTTTTATTTGATGCTGATATTAAGGGTTGAAGTAACTCCATATTTGGGCCAGGTATGAGATAGGTTGCCCACTCCCAGGACTCTGATGTATTTTTCCTTGGAGAAGCATAGAGTGTTTTGACTTGTTGGCAGACAAATTGTGATGCTTCAAAGGTATCTTCTTTTTATAAGTGTGATCTTCTGTTTCCATGCTGAACCACTCTGCCTTCTGTTTGTATGATATGCACTGATGATATTCAGAGAGATGATTTTCTGTGAAGATTATGAAAATGCTCCTCTTTCCTTGAAGGCTGCTGATGCAAATCTATATAGTTTTGTTCTTCATTGTTACATAGGTTCCTACCACCTGGAACAGATCAAATTTTGTTCAGGGCTTCTTTGAAGGATGCTGAATATGTTTCAGAGTCCCAACTTAAAGTTCTCTTGACTTTCTTGTTTCTTGAACCTTTTAAATAGAATTTCTATTAAAAGAATTAATCATCTATTTAATTAAGGAATGGAAGAAAAAGATTCTAGACCCTGTAATTTTATAGTATTTCAGTCTGGCAATTTATTCTGTTGTTACTGCATGGATTTTCCAAGTTAGATCTTATTATTTTTTCAGAGAAAAAATGGACTGACATAGTTTCCTCTGACTTTAATTTGGAAGAAAAGTATTTCCTTGGATACCTTTTCTTACATTCTTCCTTTTGATTTGCATGCTCCTTGTGTTATTAACCTTGTGACATGTTTTCTCAGAAAGCTCAAGGCACAAAATCTCTTGTGCTGATCTTTGCCAGTTTTTTCTGACTGAGAGTAAAAGAGCCGACCTTTCCCCATGGATGAAGCATTTGAGGAGGCAGTAATACAATACTTTTTGGACATTTTCAGCTTTTGGAGATTTTGGGACTACAGTCCTCTCTTGGGAGGGAGAAATTTTCTGCTTTGATAAGTGATTTCATCTCTTAGGAAAGACAAGGCCCTATGTTCGTCCCCTGGGCTGAAAGACACCAAATGGATGGATAGGCCTCTGTAGTAACAGCTTAATGAACTACATTATGGGGAGAAGGAGGAGGAAGGAATCCTGCATCTTTCTCCAAGGAGGGGATAATTCGTTTAAGGAAATGGGAGGATATTTTAGTCTCTTGTTTACTCTTGAGAACAATGTGCAGTTTGCCACTTTCCCAGCTGAGTGACAAAGTAGATTAAAGGGTTTTATAGACTTATGCCAAAGCAGTGTGATCTTTTCTATCCCACTGAAGAGCCCTTCCTGCTTGGAGGGAGGGGGTACTCTGTAGGGCTGCATTTGTCTGGAATCTAGTCCTGATCTCTGACACAGCCTATCTGCAAGCTGCAAGCACAACTTTTCCTTTGAAGACTGTTGAATCCTCTTCACAAATTGAACCTTTTTGGTTTAAAAAAGTTCCTGTTAGCCTGCTCTGCCATCTTAAAGAGAGAGGGGGGAATTATGAGCAAGTATTTTCTGCGTGATCTCAGAGAAAAATAGAATTGTATTTTACAACCCAAAGTGAAAGAGAAGGCCAGGAACGGTGGCAAATTGAGGCAAAAAACAAACAAACAAAAAACTGTTGACAGTACTTCAACTTATATTACCAGTTCCAGTGGTATATTCTCCTTTTAAAATACAGGTAGTATGCATCGAACCAGTAGAATCTTTCAAAACAGAAGTAGCTTTATAAGAATGCTCACTGTGCTGTTTGCTACATGAAAAGCTGAAAATACGAAAGAAAACACAAATATGGCACAGATTGAACATTTGGATCTGAATCTTTGCAGTTTTCCTGAAACTTTTCATCCAGTCAAGAGAGCACAAATATAATATATTTTAAATGTAACTGGTAAATGTTCAAATTAGGAATATGGAATTCATGTAAAATTTCCATTATTAGTGTTTGTTCAGAGGGAAGTGCTACATACAACTTTATTCCAGTGCAAATCTCTGTATTGAAATTTAAACTTTAATCTTTTTGGCACATTTTTAGTTTCCTTGTGCTATATGTTAGACATAATAAATATAATTAGTGCAAATCCAGCACTCTGTTGGAAACCAAAGCAAAGCTCAATCTATCTGAAAACTACAGCTTACCTCCAAAACAGAAAAACAGGTCTGCTTTTGTCAATACATAAATTAGAAACAAAGCTGTACTCCATCAATTATAATTAACTACTCGAGAGATCAGCTGAACACTTCTCCAAGAGTAAGAAAGAAACTGGATATGAAATGTTTTTGATTTTGTTATGAAAATACTAGATACATTCAGAATACTAATCAATTGTAACAGATACCAGCTAAAAAAGATAGCTGATTGTAAAGAGCTGTAAAGGTCCCAAATATATGCTTTTCAATTATAGGATAATTAATTAGCAATAAGGAGAAATGTGCAATATGCATTCAGTTTGTACAGAAATCTATTGAGGAGTCAGTGTTCAGAATTCAATGTACAGTGTTCATAAAGAAAAAACAGAGAGATCAATGGATCCATGCTATTATGACATATCAATGCTAATAACTGCTATGTAGAATTTCATGAAAAAAACAAAACCCAATGAGGCACAGCTTGAGTAATAACATCTTTTTTGACAATTTCTGGGGTGAAATGAATGAAAACAAACAAGTTGTGCAAAGCCACAATCTCTAGGGCAAAGCAGTAGAGTACTTCATATTAGCCATACAAAAGCTTGTAGAAATGAGGTCTGATCAGCTGAAATGAGGGAGTGTCATTTGTTTAGAATAACCATACAGACTCAGCCAGGCGCTTCTCAAAGTGTGTTCAGCCAGAAGGAGGTCTTGAAACATTCATTCCCCATAAACAAATATAATAATTCACACTGCTTTAGGTGCACTGATGGCTGTAGATAACCAGCCCATTTTTACTATGGTGAACTTGTGTTTTTGGTAGTCCATTAAATTACTGAAACTTCATTAGCTCCTTTCCCACATGTTCATATTACACCTGATAATAATCATCTAAGTGCTGTACAATAAACCAACAGTCAGACTGGATAGTAATGTCATTGGAATTATGCTATACTTAAACATCACAGTGTGGTTATGCTTTTTGATACATGTAATTACTATGAATTCAGATAACTGGAAAGTTCGCTACATCACTAAAAATAATTACCATACCAATTTAATGTAGTTAGTATACCTGGCTTCTAATAGTGTATATATTAAGAACACCACCAAAATGGTAATAATAAGTAATTCAGTCATGTGGTTAACTATTCAGTTGTATAAATTAATGGTCCCTGATCAACCCAAGTACTCAGGCACCTAAGTCTAAGTCTCAGATGTAGGTGTCTAAGTCCCAGTTTTAGGCTCCAGTGCAATCCACAGAAATCCCATTGAACTCTCTAGGTGCCTACAGTTGGTCACCACCCATGTGTTCAAGGTAAAAGTTCCCTCAGCACCTATGTTTCCATCTCTGAGCATGCTCACTGCTGCCTCAATCCCAGGTGTCTGGATACCTATTTCCCACCTAAGTCTCTGAGCAATTTATGAACCAGGAGAAGATAGGTATTTGGCTGCGTAAGTCAAGTGTAGGCCCTATCTGGTATGTGCAGAAGCCACCTACTGGATCAGGTCCCATTCAAACTCTGCTTGTGCTGGTGGTGCTGCCTTCCACATTCTAACTTTTAGCCCAGTGGTTTGGGATGTGGGAGACCCAGATTCAATTCTTCTCTCTGCCTGATAGGAAGAAGGTATTTGAACACAGGTGGCCTACCTTTCAGGGGAATGTTCTAACCAATGACCTATGGATAGTCTCATGTAGGGATCCCTCAGGCTCTCCTGTTTAAGGTGTTCACTTTAAAGAAATAGAGATTGGAGCAGGGGGACTGGACCCTGAGTCTCCCACCTCCCAGGTGGGTGCCTTAACCACTGGGCTACAGAATCATTTTCACATGCTCTCTCTGGCCCAGTGACTGATCCACTGTGAACAAATACTAAATATTTATTGGGACAGAGAAAGAGAGAGAGAGAGAATGACTGTTATTCCTTTTAGCTGGAGACAGTTTTGGAAAGAAAAAAAACAATCACCTTATTTGACAATCTCTTAAGTGGTATCAAAGACAGAGATAACCATTTTTGGGGGAGGAGGGGGGAAAGAATTTTATTGAGATGGCCTGGAGCTGGTATTGTTGCTCTTGTTAAAACTTCAATCTTGTTTCACCTCAGGGGGTATTAGGGATTCATCCGGAGCCAGCAGATGGCAATATCATCTGGGTCCTTCTCTCTGGCCTGGTCTGGTCAGGACATCTCTCAGGATTAGGACAACAAAGGTCCAGAGTCCCAAGGAGCCTAATTAGAAGTGCCAGATGAAGACCTTTTCAGCCATGAAAAAAACAGATTTCAAAATCTACTTCAGAGTATTTTAGCCATGTCAAAATAGATCATAGATATACATACTGGATTCCTTAGTTACGTACTGTGTATTTCAGATGCAATTTACCACCTTAAATGGGCAAATGAAAACACTCAAAAAAATATCCAAAATTAGAGAACCTAAATTGAAATCAGAGTACAAAGAAACAGTTACTCAGCAATTTATAAAGAAATTATAGATAGTGCAAGTGTGGGCAGCTATTTGAAGCAACTGTTCCCTCAAAAGTCTCCAGTTAGTGAAAATTCAGTGAACAGGGCACTTCTCCAAATCCATCTAAAACCATTATGCTGTGGACAGCCCAAACAGATTTGTGGAAACGCAACTCTAACAGACTTCAAATATTTGTCCTATGACAATATCTTTCCTAGCAGCTCAGTTGTTCAGTAAAGTATATTCTCTCAGTTGTTCAGTAAAGTTGGGTTAATTACTGAAATTACAGATGCAGGTTACTCCCAGACACCAAAATAAAAATAAAATTCCATGAATGTAATTTGTCAATACTTAAATTTCAATATTAAATATAATGTTAAGTCCTTCTATGTTTATCTTTTAGAAATATTGTAATGAATCAGCTGAGCACTATTGGATCTGCCCAGCGTGATTCTGTTGCTGCTTTTCTGGCTCCTGACTTAAGAGTGAGAGGTAGCCAGAAGTGGAACATATTGTGTCAACTGGGCAAACAGTATGATGCCTGGAGGATCAATGAAGATAGCAGTTTTTAGAGGTTGTTCAGGATGACTACTCTGGGGTTTCCAGAGTTGTCTATGTGTGGTTTGGTCCATTGTGGTTTAACAGTAACAGGACACGTATATATAGTGTAGGTAAGAATGCGTACAGAGTATAAACAAACATTTTACAATGTATTTGGCTATATCAGTTCCAACATGACAAAATGACCTGTTGTACAGCCACAACATCGACCACATCTTAGCCCAGGGGCAACAGTATTTAAGCACATATTTTTTACACCAACCACATAGCATAATGTAGTAAATATAAGAGATAATACTAATGTAGCTGCATGGCTATGGACTATTTTACATGCCTTGTACTCTGTCTAAACAAAGAGATGAATTAGTTAGATATATACTGTAGCCTGTGTGCTGTTGTTTTACCCTTACTGTTAGTACATGTAGTTTTCTTGAACAGGAACTAAAACACTATTAAATAGGATAGTTTTACTGATTTCACTTTATAAATACTTCTAAATCACTATACTAGTTTGGCTTTTCAATACTTGGTAGAATAAATTTGGAATTGTGTGACTTAATATCAAAATTTCTATTTGGGTGATTTGGTAACTGGTGAACTCCCCCAAATTCTAGATCTTTTATACAGTACTAACAGAACTAGAATTAAAAATATTAAAAATTCTGCTACTCGCATATTTTGATTTCTCACATTCACAGTAAATCCTAATCTCTGATTGCTGAATCCCAAAAGCTTTCAAGATTCTGATAATTTTTTAAGGACTCAAAAGTTTGAATGCTATCAACCTTCTGAATTCCTTGCATGTGCTAACACAGGGCTGAATTCTCAGGAAAACAAGTTTATTGTGCCATATTTGATACTTGCTTCTTCAGGTTGGGCCTAAAATACCATGAGAATAACTTTTATTTAATATTTTAGCACTCTCTTCTGTACAGTGAGAGTACTGTTCATCTTGTCTGTGAAACAGTTATCAAAACAGTATTACTCAAAAAATGCAATTCTTCAGAAGAATACAATTTGTATTCTAAATTTTTAAAGAGGGAATTCTGGCTAGGGAGGAGAGATTATAAATATACTCGGCTACTTTTTCTCTGCATTCATGGGTTGATAATGTTTTATAAATAACTCATATTCAATGGATAAACAATAATTTTACAAGTGACATACTTTCTTTTCCTAGAATCTAACAGGAACACAGGAATAACCATATAAGCAAATCCACTTTTTTGTGGTCTAGATGAAATTACTATTAGGTGGGTGCACAACTGGCTGAAACAATGTACTCAAAGATTAGTTATCAATGGTTCACTGTCAGCAGGGCCGGCTCTGGGCACCAGCTTATCAAGCAGATGCTTGGGGCAGCCACTCCGGAGCGGGGCGGCACTTTCAGGTATTCGGCGGCAATTCAGCGGAGGGTCCCTCACTCCCGCTCGGAGCGAAGGACCTCCCGCTGAATTGCCGCAGATCGCGATAGCGGCTTTTTTTTTTTTTTTTTGGCTGCTTAGGGAGGCAAAACCCCTGGAGCCAGCCCTGACTGTCAGACTGGGAGAACACAGCTTGTGGGACCCCATAGGGGCCAGTCCTGGATCAGTTAATATTCAATATTTTTCTAAACGACTTGAATACTGGAACAGAGAGTACATTCATAATATTTGCAGATGACACCAAATTGAGAGAGGCTGCAAAAACATTGGAAGAGAGGATTAGAATTCAAAACAGCCTTGACAAATTGGAGACTTGATTGGAAATCCACAAGAGGAAATTCAATAAAGATAAGTGCAAAGTACTTCATTTTGTAAAGGAAAAATCAAATGCACAGCTACAAAATGGGGAATAACTGTCTAGGTGGTAGCACTGCTGAAAAGGATCTGGGGATTATAGTGCACCACAAATTGAATATGAGTTATCAGTGTGATGCAATTGTAAAAAGGCTGATAGTCTCAGGTATACTAGCAGAAATGTTGTATGTAAGAGAGGGGAAGTAATTATCCCACTGTACTCAGCATTGGTGAGGTCTCAGGTCACACATCCAATTCTGGGCATCATGCTTTAGAGTCCAGAGAAGAACAACAAAAAGAAGAAAGGTTTAGAAAACCTGGCCTATGAGGAAAAGTTTTTAAAAAACTGGGCATGTTTAGTCTTCAGAAAAGAACACTGAGGGGGGAGCTAGATAACAGTCTTCTAATATGTTAAGTTGTGTTACAAAGAGGACAATGATCAATTGTTCTTCATGTCCACTGGAGATATAGCAGGAAGTATTTGGCTTAATCTGCCACATGGGAGATTTAGGTTAGCTATTAGGAAGAAACTTTCTAACTATAAGGCTAGTCAAGATCTGGAACAGGCTTCCAAGAGAGGTTGTGGAATCCCCATCACTGGAGGTTTTAAAGAACTGGTTAGATAAACACTTGCCAGGGATGCTCTAGATTTACTTGGTCCTGCCTCAGAGCAGAGGGCTGGACTTGTTGACATAACACGGTCCCATCCAGCCCTACATATCTATGATTCTCTAATAGTGTTTTCAGTTTTGTTTGTTATGTCTTTCTTTATATATGCTATTGCTTTTTTACCACTGCTGGATTCTGAGCAGAGGTGTTCTTTGAGCTAGCCACACGAATGGTCTTTTAGGCCTTTTTTGTGAGTGATTAACAGTTAACTGAGAATCCAGCAATGCTTTTGAGTAGTTCAAATTATCCTTTATAATGTATATTACCTTTCATTTGTCAACAATGAATATAATCTCCCATTTTACTGTTCCCTCATCTAGGCTTGGTAAATCTTTTGTTTGAGCAACGTAAATAGTTTTGTGTCATCTCCAAATTTTGCTACTCCACTATTCACTTTCTGTTCCAGTTCATTAGTAAATATATTGTACAACATCACAGTGTTTTGGAACACTTGTCTATTAGCCTTTTGCCAGGCCATAAACACTAATCATTATTCTTATTTCTTGTGTTCAATCTGTTAACCAATGTCTAATACCCACCTGAAAGACTCAGATCACTGCATGTTCCATTGATCAGAGATTTCCCTTCTGGACATGCACAAGCTGCACCAGAAGGGTTGAGTAAACAGAGAAACTCGCATGTCAAGTCCAAGCAAGGATTAGGTGCTGTTTAAGGGTGGGGAAAAACAAACAAACAAAACATGTTAAAATTTTGCAGTTACATAGTTTTCAGGAACAGAACTAATAAAGAACCATGTATGCAAAATTCTACTCTAATTTACACTCTGTGAAATCCCCATTGAAATTTAGCTGCTGTAGGAAGCAATGTTGGAAATTCAGTACATTATCCCACTGAATTAATATTGTACCAATATCCCAGCATGTTTTTATATGACATGTGCTTAGGAGTGCTGGCTTTAGAATGAAACGCAAAACTGGTGCCCTCACTGCTTCTGATCATTAACAATCTTTATGGAACCTTTTGCCAGGGTGAGTCTTAGGACCCTGGGAGGCCAGTGCAATATTTTTTTGTGGTTTTCCCCTACATAAACCTAACCAATTCATTGTAAACAAAAAGGGTGGCTCTAGGCAGTTCTAAGCAAGTTTGTATGTGAGATCCCCTTTTATTTTTCCTCCCAATACCACCATATATCTTTACCTACCCAATTCCTCTGTTCCCCCAATCCTTCATGACTCCAGTCTCTTTTAGTCCACCCCCTGGCTACTGCTGTTGCTCGGGCAGGGTGGGAGGGGCAGAGGATGGAGGAGAGGGGAGAACAGATGCTGATTTAGAATATTTGGGATACTACCGCAGGCTAACTCCAGACTGCTCCTGGTGTGCTCCGTTATGAGAGCGGACACCATATGCAAGTTGTCTACATGGAAGTAAGTCCTTATTGAACCTCTTTGCCTTGTAGCTTAAGGCTCTACCGGCAGCTCAAGGGAGGAGTAATTCAGTTGCAGGAAGCTGTTTAGGAAGGTTTTCTTGGTGGTTCTAGCACCAGCAGGGCAGGTGAGTAATCCTCCTTCACTCCCTGAAGTACTAAAGTGCCAAGAGTTGCAGATCTCAATATCCAGCTCTGTTTTTGTAGTAGGAGGATGTTCATATAAGTATTCTGGTGAAAATCCAATTTCTCTTGAAGTTTCAGTTGACTACCATATTATTCATTTAGTATCCTATATTGAGCTACAGTGTTTCTATTTTGGGCACTGTTAAAAAGATGCCAGGTTTTTATGTCAGCGATGGGTACAGAACCGTATATAGTATGTACATGAATATCCTTTAGAATGAAAAGTGTTCAAAATGTAAACAGGTACTAGCAGGAAAGATTGAATGTTTAAATGAGTTTTGGTGATGGACAGGGTTGAGCTGATAGAAACAGCTGAAAAACAAAAACGGTAGAAATGGACCCTTGTCACAAAATTTGCACCTGAAATCAGACCAAAACCCAAGTTTCCCATAGCTTGAGTTGCAGGTTGATTTTAATTCCGCTATTGGAAATTAGAAATAGACTAAAGTTACAGAGTTGGGCTCTGGAGTTGATGTTCCCTGAAATTTACTGACTTAGGGGCTTGGATTTGCTGTTATGGTTTAAGCTCATCACCTCTACCAATTTGGGAAATTATTTTCAGCCTACCTAAAATTTTCTTGTGCAATTTCATTTTGATACAGTATTCTTTTTGCTTTCTGAAAAGTAGCAATGTTAAATTGTACAATCATAGAAATGTAGGGCTGAAAGAGTCCTCAGAGGTGACCTAATCCATCCACCTATGCTGTGGCATGATTAAGTATATGTAGACCACCCTAACAGATGTTTGCCTAACCTGTCCTTAAAAACCTCCAATGGCAGGGACTCCACAACCTCCCTAGGTAACCTTTTTCAGTGCTTAATGCAAATTGTTGTTTTCCTCTGAAGCGGTAACTAAAGTGATTTCCAGAATGATCTGTTTTGCAAAGTTTTCAGGGAAGAAAGGCGCATATAAATGTAAAATATTTTTGGCATGTTACAGTGGGAATTCATTATTTTGGTAATAAAGAAGTTAAAATAACTTTAATTACATTGTATAATTTTTTAAATTACATTTTCATCACCAGAATCATCAGTATTATGAAAAAGCCAATTGATTGTGACTGGAAATATTTTTTTGGCCAGTGGTCTGTTGATTTTTTATGCTGAATCTTTAGATAAGCTGAGTGCAGTGGTTTTATGAATTGAATAATATTCAATTTTTGTTGTTACTTGAAAATATCTCAATTACTCTTTACAAACGGGAATATGAACAAATCTGTTCTTTTGTATGTTCGGCCTCAGTACTATACATTTACAAAATTTTAATTAACTTATTTTCTAAATATCTATTTTAAACTATTAAGTTTACTCACAATCTATTTGTTTGTAGCGATGGAAAATCAAGGCACTTTTTGTTTTATCAACATCCAAATTCAGATATTCTACAGAACCCGAGCCAAATTTTTGTACTCTAAATGCACCAGTTTTAGGTCCTGCTCCATAGATGTAATCTTCAAAAATGTCAATTCTATGTGGATGCAGCAACCCTTAAAGAAAGAAAGGAGGAAAAAAATCATATTAAAATATTGATATTCTTCATTTTAGTATTAACAAGTTAAATCATTCTAGTTGAAATCTAAAAGGTACTGTTACTAAGGCTATGTCTAAACTACAGAGCTTATGCTGGCACAGCTTATGCTGACAGATGTACCAGTGTTAGCTATGCTGACAAAAGCATTCTTCTGTCTGCATAGCTGCATCAACACTGGGGGTTTTGTTGGTATAGCTCTGTCACTGGGGGTGGATGGTGGGTGGTATTTTCATTCCCCTGACCCAAATAGCTATGCTGGTATAAGTTCTAAGTGAAGGCCGAGCCTAACATACAAACAGTCCTGACAACATCAACAAGAACCACCTAACTTTTAAATAGGAAGAAACTTGCTAAGTCATATTATATGGAAACTATATTTTGTAGTTTGGTAAAAAAGGTTCCCCCCCCCCAAATGTGAGTTAGACCAGTCTAGTCATGAAAATTCTCAGAAGACCTACAGTTTTGGATAATGCAATCATACATATTTGAAATACTCTAATGGTATCTTACAGAAATAGGTGAAATTAAAAATGTGTATGCTTGACAATGTGTGCAAGGGTAAAATTTATCTGATAAAGAATTTCTCCAGTAGTCTTTGCTATTGTTTTAACATTTTCTTGTCAGATATATTCCTTTTTATTTATTTATACTATCTTTAATTTAATCTGTAGCTGCAGTAAATTGATACAACTTGAGGATGCCAAAACCTCCAAGTTTAACTACAGTTTAATACATTTCAAGGCTAGAAAGCACCATTAGATAATGTAGCCTGACCTCCTACATAATACAGGCCATAGAATTTCACCCCGTTGTCTCTGTAATGTGCCCAGTAATGTGCGTTTGAATAAAGAATATTTTCTAGAAAGGCATCCTGTCCTGTTTTGAAGGCCTCAAGAAATAGAGAAAATGTCAGCAACTGGGATGGAGATGGTCATGCCTAGTGGTCGGAGCTGGAATTAGGAGTTTAGGTGCTTGAGCGAGAGTGGAGCAGGACGAACAGCCTTCCAAGGGCAGTAGTGGGAGCAAAAGACATATCTGGCTTTAAGACTAAGCTTGATAAGTTTATGGAGGGGATGGTATGATGGGATAGCCTAATTTTGGCAATTAATTGATCTTTGATTATTAACAGGTAAATATTCCCAATGGTCTGTGATAGGATGTTAGATGGGGTGGGATCTGAGTTACTATAGATAATTCTTTCCTGGGCGCTGACTGGTGAGTCTTGCCCACATGCTCAGGGTTTAGCTGATCGCCATATTTGGGGTCGGGAAGGAATTTTCCTCCAGGGAAGACTGGCAGAGGCCCTGGAGGTTTTTCGCCTTCCTCTGCAGAGTGAGGCATGGGTCACTTGCTGGAGGATTCTCTGCACTTTGAGGTCTTTAAACCATGATTTGAGGAGTTCAATAACTCAGACATAGGTTAGGGGTTTGTTACAGGAGTGGGTGGGTGAGATTCTGTGGCCTGCATTGTGCAGGAGGTCAGACTAGATGATCAAAATGGTCCCTTCTGACCTTAAGTCTGTGAGTCTATGAGGGCAGTGGTGAGAGCAGGCCAGGACTAGGAACAGGCTTAGGGCAAGGCTGGAGCAGACTAAGGCCTGGGAAGTCTGTTACTATTGTCAAGCAGGAGAGTGTTCCAAGTCCTGGAATTACGTTAAGCAGATTTAGCTGCTGTTCCTCCTATGGGATTTATATACCTGGTTTGGGAGTCACATGACCAATTCCTGGCTTGTAGATTGGCTGGAGCCTAGCACAGGAGTGACTCATCACCATACAGAATCCACCATTTCCCCTGGTAGTTGGTTCCAATGGTTAAACATAGTCATTGTTAAAAATTTGTGACTTAGTTTTAATGTGAATTTGTTTGGCTTCCAGCCATTGGTTTCTACTATGCCTTTCTCCACTGAAGAGCCTTTTAGTTAGTGCTTAATTTGTAATGAAAGAGGTGCCAGGGATCAAGCAATTTTTTAACAATCATAACAGATGCAATAAGCAGCAGAGGTGCCAGACCTAGGAGCTGCCAAGGCTAGAAGTGCCGGGGTTTAGCCTTGGCAAGCCCTGGCACAAATTAAGCATTGTCTTTAGTAGTTGGCATTTTGTCCTCATGAAATTATACTCTCTAATCAAGTCACAGACTGAGCTTCTTAAGTCTCTCAGCATAAGGCCTTTTTTTTCCAGCTCCAGAATACCTTTTTAGGTATCTTTCTGCACCCTGTTTAATTTTTCAAAATTCTTCTTCAAATGTGGACACTAGAACTGGATATAGCCATCCAGTACTGGTCTCACCAAAGCTGTATACAGAAGAAAAATCATGTCCCTATTCGAACTCACTACTCCCCTGTTGATGCAGCCACAAATTAGCCCTTTGTGTCACAACATTACATTGGGAGCTCACATTGAGTTGTCTTTCCACTATGACCCTTAAATTATTTTCAGAATCACTGCCTTCCAGGACACAGACCGCATGCTGGAGGTATGGTCAGCATTCTTTGCTCCTAGACCTTGACCTTACAGTTGATTGTATTAAAACATATATTGTTTGAATGGATCCATCATACAGAAGCATCTGGCTCACTTGGTATGACTTCCATATCATTATTTACCACTCTGCCAATCTTTGTGTCATCTGCAAACTTCATTTACTTCCATATCATTGATATAAATGTTAAATAGTATGGGACTTGGAACTGATGATCTTTGTGGAAACACACTGATTCAAACTCACTAGAAACACACTGATTCCATGATGATTCACCACTGACAACTACTTTTTGAGCTCTGTCAATCAGTTCTTAATCCATTGAACATGTGTTTTATTGATGTTGTGTAATGATAGGGTTTTTTTTAATCAGAATGTAAAGATATATTACATATATGCAGTTACCTTTATTAGCCTATTTTCTGTTGCTTAACATTAATTATATTCCCATGCTTTATTTTTTTATTGTCTGATTTCCACATCAGCTTTTCCATTATTTCGCTAAATGGCCTACAATTACTCTACATTGCATTCTATTGAATAGAAATCCTAACAGCTGAAAAGTCTAACTTGACTTATTCAGCATACTGTGAATTACACATGTAGGCTGCAGTAGTCTGGATGCAGACCCACACCTATAGCCATATGGCATGCCCATAAACTCAAACAAGGTATCCCTGCACTTAGTCAATGCTGGAATTGGAGCTTTACAAATTCACTGCACTACAATAATCTCTAATGGCAACAGAACTAATATTCACTGTATTGCTAGATGGAAATACCACCAATATTGAGATAATTTCTTTTGAATTAACAGTTCTTTCAAAGTATGTGTTATAGAAAAACGCTGCATACCTTGTTTACTGCTCACAGATACTACTGAATCAGAGCCATCGAAAAGAACACTGCCAATAACAGATAATTCAAAATCAGCCCAGAACAAACGCTGACTGAACTGATCAACCACAAGACCTGCCAAAAAAAGAGAGAGCTTACATTTACAATCAAGTATAAAAATATAATAGTATAAATATACCATAGCTTTATGTAGATTATAGACATCCCCGTCCCTCATTTTCTAGAAGGCATTGCAATTCTACATGGATGAGTGCAACGTAGGAATCTGAAGGGAATAGACAAGTAAGGTTTCTGCTCAATCCTTACATTCAGGCTGAGTGAACCAGTTCCTTTTAATTTCTTTAATTTCCTTCCCACTGGTTATTTCCTTTTCAACACCCAACCCCAGTCAGGTGGAAATATACCACATCCCTTTTATTTCCTATACACATAGGCCCTGATTCTGTGCCTGCATGGAGCCCAACTGACTTCAGTAGAGCTCCATGCAGGTGTGAGTGTTGTGCACAGTGAATTGTAGGATCAGCGTGTTCATGTTCAGGGTGATTTTGCAAATCTATGTATCCTGCCATACAGAAGTATTTTCTTTTGACATCAGATTTGCATAATGCCAGTACTTTACATATTATAAGAATTAAAACAGAAATGTTATGTTTGTTTGTTTTAGTTTATATAGACTAAGTATTTAAACAATGATATTCAGATATCCAGAATAAAACACAGATACATTATGCCTAACCAGCCTCTAGGCAATGACTTTATAGTTAAATCAAGCAGACTATGCTCTACTAAGGACCTCTTAAATGATTATATTTACTATTCTGTGTTCTGTTAAAAGCTTCCGTCTGCCTACAAGTGATCTAATGCTCTGCTGTTAAGATTACAGTTTTATAAGAATGGAAGAAACTGTTTTTCCCCCTATTGATGTAAGAAATGTAAGTCAAAGTTATACATAGCAACAAAAACATTCTTAGAGTAGTAAATTAATCAACTATTGATAGGAAGAGGAAGTTGGATAAAGTTTTATTCTGTATAATCATGAAATAGGTATGTATTTAAAAAAAAAAAACAAGCCTGACGGTTTGGCATACAAAATTCCATTGAAATGAACTCAAAAATAAAATCAGAGCCCACATTGGCTTTGTGAACATACAGCTGAACAGAATAATTTCTTGTAATAGATAATACAAAAAAGCTTTATGATAAATGATATTTAGAGTCTGGAATTGTAGAAATAGTCATCAGTCTCTAGCTTGGATTTATTCTAAAAGCTTTCAATAAAATAATAATTTTTTAAATTAAAATTTTAACAAAGGAATAATATATACTCAATTTGTCTTTCAGAAGTAAATTTCTGAAGTTAGCATAAAGTGAAAGGAGTCACTATTTTGTATACGTTATATTTAAAGATATGGCGACACCATGTGAGCGTCAATATCCAGTCTCATGCTCACTCTTATCTGGAATCGGAAAGTCATATTTGGGAACAAATTTAGGAGCAGTAGGACATGCATTTTCAATAAAGCCTCACATTTTCTCTGATCAGGAACAGAAAAGTCTCACTTGAGAAGAAAGATAGAATCCATAGGAAAAGAAAGGCCTATTTTTAGCATGCTGAGAAAACAGAAACAGTAAAAAACTAAATATGTTGAAAATATATAAAAATATATATTTTTTAAAAATTGCACAACCCTAGAGAATTTTATTTTTCATCAGTAAGCTATGGAAGAATGGACTAATGTTTTGCAACAAAAAGCAAGAAGCTTCACGTGTTAATTTTCACTTTCCTGAGCCCTTTATGGATTCTGAAGTCTGGTTAAATGCTTATCTGAAATTTTTCTAAACCTAATATAGCTAGAAGTAAATATTATGAAAAGAGGATCTTTTGCAGTCCTGTTTGTGGTCAGGCCAGAAATAAAACAGCATCTGCATTGTTCAGATCAGTAGACGATATAAAGATGATTTATAATAGATTAACAGTAACTTGTTTCAGTCTAAACATCGAGAAATGAGGGAGAAGAGGGGCTTGAACAGACTAAGGAAGGTATAGAAGTGTATTTTGTTATTTAATTATGTTCATTTCATTCTGTATTTTGGTATTTTCTATTTTGAGCTTTCTGTATGTAGCCTTAACACTGCATAACTCAGATGATCTTAATTGTTACTTTTCTTGTTAAGCTTACAGTTCTTCTGTTAAATACCTGGAGAACAATACACTAAGTTGTCATTTCCTTTTAACATCTCTCTTTTTTGTACATTTATTAAAATAAATGGATTTTAAAGTTTAGCACAGTATTCACGAAACTAACTACAGATAGACTGAGGTGGGGGTCAGATAATATCTTTTACTGGGCCAGCGTCTGTTGGTGAAAGAAGCAAGCTTTCGAGCTACACAGAGCTCTTCTTTGGGTCTGGGAAAGGTACCGAGAGTTTCTTAATTAAACACAAGGTGGAACAGATTGTCTCTGCAAACAGTGTGAACTATAATAGACTGTAAGGCTACATATACATTTTTTTAGACCTGATTTATAGATAGATTTGTTGTGTGCTTGCTTGCTTGAAGATCATTTTGCGGCTTTTTTTAAGGACTGAGTGCCGAGCCACGTGGCCTGCTAGGCTAGGCTGAGAGCTTACTAATGAGGCTCCAGCCTGCTATCCTTTGATCCCTAACCCCATTATGATCCCTTGATAAATGGGAGGGCTAACTCAGGGAGAACAGGAGCAACAAACAGGGGAGTTTTATGAGGGAGTTTAGCAAGGGCAAGAGGCAGATACAGCTAACAAACAGACGTTAAACTTAGGTCAATAACCCCCTTCTCCCCCCGCCTACCCCTCCAAAACACCTGCAAGAATAAGAATAATACACACAGAAGTCCAGTAGCAGAGTGGGGGCTATCCAATTTATTGCACTGAATGCAGCAAGTACAATTATCTACCTTGTATGTAGGTGATATTTGTGTGTATGTGGTGCAAGCAGCTCATCAGACACAGTATGGGTTCAAGGCCAGAGTAGCTGAACTGGAGGAGCTAAGGGACACAGATAGGTACTTAGAGGAGACTTTCAGGGACACAACAGAGTGATCCCACCCCAACTCTGATGTATCAGTGTGTTGAGGAGGGTAAAAGTCACAGGGAAGGAAACATAAAGCTGGAGTGGAGGGAAGCAATCTCATAGATTCCTTCCTTCTAGATGATGTCAGGGTGGATGTGGCCCACTCCCAATAACTGATTAGGAGGTGTCAATACCAAGAGAGGGAAAATTGCTTTTGTAGTGAGCCAACCATTCCCAGTCCCTATTTAAGCCCAAATTAATGGTGTTAAGTCTGCAAATGAATTGTAGCTCTGCAGTTTCTCTTTGAAGTCTCAGAGTGAAGTTTTTTTGTTGAAGGATGGCTACTTTTAAATCTGTTATTGACTGTCCAGGGAGATTGAAGTGTTCTCCTACTGGCTTTTGTATGTTACTATTCCTGATGTCTGATTGGTGTCTTTTACGTAGAGACTGTCTGGTTTGGCCAATGTACATGGCAGAGGGGCATTGCTGGCACATGATGGCGTATATCACATTAACAGAACACCACTGGCCATCACATACAGGCCTCAGCCAAAACCTCTCCAGCATATCATCAACTATCTACAACCTACCCTGGAAAATGATCCCTCACTCTCACAGGCCAGTCCTCACTTACAGACAGCCCCCCAACCTGAGGCAAATACTCACCGGCAACTACACACCACACCACAGAAACACAAACCTAGGAACCAAACCCTGTTGCCTAGTCTGTCCCTGTATCTACTCTAGCGACACCATCAGAGGACCCAACAACATCAGCCACACCTTCAGGGGCTCATTCTTCTGCACATCTACTAATGTGATATATGCTATCATGTGCCAGCAATTCCCCTCTGCCATGTACATTGGCCAAACCGGACTACAGGATATGAGGGAAGGTCCTCTCATGCATCAGTAACTGGTTAAAAGATATGAAATAAATTGTAGGAATAAATGGTCAGTTTTTACAATGGAGAGAGGTAAATAGTGGGATCCCCCAAGGATCTGTACTGGGACCTGTGCTGTTCAACATATTCATAAATGGTTGCAAAAGTGGGGGAACAGTGAGGTGGCAAAATTTTCAGACAATTTTGCAGTATACAAGTACTCAAAATAGTTAAGTCCAAAGGTGACTGGGAAGAGTTACAAAGGGATCTCAGAAAACTAGATGAGTGGGCAAGAAAAGTGCAGATGAAATTCAGTGTTGATAAAGGAAAAGTAATTGACTTCTGTGATGAGATAACTGGCTCTGTCAATGAGGAGAAAGCAGTGGATGTGTTATTCTTTGATTTTAACAAAGCTTTTGATATGGACTCCCACAATATTCTTGCCGGCAAGTTAAAGAAGTATGGGCTGGATGAATGGACTATAAGGTGGACAGAAAGCTGGATAGATCATCGGGCTCAACGGGTAGTGATAAATGGCTCCATGTCTAGTTGGCAGCTGGTTTCAAGCGGACTGCCCCAAGGGTTGGTCCTCGGGCTGGTTTTGTTCAATATCTTCATTAATGATCTGGAGGATGGCGTGGACTGCACCCTCGGCAAGTTTGCAGATGCCACTAAACTGGGAGGAGTGGTAGAAATGCTGGAGGGTAGGAATAGGATACAGAGGGACCTAGACAAATTAGAGGATTGGGCCAAAAGAAATCTGATGAGGTTCAACAAGGACAAGTGCAGAGTCCTGCACTTAGGATGGAAGAATCCCATGCATTGCTACAGACTAGGAACCTAATGGCTAGGCAACAGTTCTGCAGAAAAGGACCTAGGGGTTACAGTGGATGAGATGCTGGATATGAGTCAACAGTGTGCCCTTGTTGCCAAAAAGGCTAACGGCATTTTGGGCTGTATAAGTAGGGGCACTGCCAGCAGATCAAGGGACGTGATCTTTCCCCTCTATTCTACATTGGTGAGGCCTCATCTGGAGTACCGTGTCCAGTTTTGGGCCCCACACTACAAGAAGGATGTGGAAAAATTGGAAAGAGTCCAGCGGATGGCAACAAAAATGATTAGGGGGCTGGAGCTCATGACTTATGAGGAGAGGCTGAGGGAACTGGGATTGCTTAGTCTGCAGAAGAGAAGAATGAGGGGGGATTTGATAGCTGCTTTCAACTACTTGAAAGGGGGTTCCAAAGAGGATGGATCTAGACTGTTCTCAATGGTAGCACATGACAGAACAAAGAGTAATGGTCTCAAGTTGCAGTGGGGGGGAGGTTTAGGTTGGATATTAGGAAAAACTTTTTCACTAGTAGGGTGGTGAAGCACTGGAATGAGTTACCTAGGGAGGTGGTAGAATCTCCTTCCTTAGAGGTTTTTAAGGTCAGGCTTGACAGAGCCCTGGCTGGGATGATTTAGTTGGGGATTGGTCCTGCTTTGAGCAGGGGGTGGACTAGATGACCTCCTGAGGTCTGTGATTCTATGAATGCACACTGGAAAACATAATCCCAACTATCCAAACAAAATTATGGGGTCTAAATTAGCTGTTACCACTCAAGAAAGAAATCTTGCAGTCATTGTGGATAGTTCTCTGAAAACATCAGTTTAATGTGCAGCAGCAGTCGAAAAGCTAACATAATGTTAGGAACCATTAAGAAATGGATAGATAATAAGACAGAAAAATATCATAATGGCACTATATAAATCCATGGCATGCCCACACCTTGAATACTGTGTATAGTTCTGGTAGCTTCATCTCAAAAAAGATATATTAGATTTGTAAAAAGTACATCTAAGAGCGACAAAAATGATTAGGGATATGGAACAGCTTCCATATGAGGAAAGATTAAAAACACTAGCACTGTTCACCTTGGAAACAAGATGACTAAAGGGGTATATGATAGAGGTCTATAAAATCATTGATGGTACGGAGAAAGTGAATATATGAAGAGTTATTTACCCCTTCACATAAAGGAATAGCTAGGGGGTCACTCAAGGTAATTAATAGGCAGCAGGTTTAAAACAAAAGGAAGTATGTCTTCACACAACACACAGTCAACTTGTCCTGTAGTGAAGGGAATGTTGTGAAGGCCAAAAGTATAACTCGGTACAAAAAATTATATAAGTTCATGTGGATGGGTTCATTAATGGCTATTAGCCAAGATGGTCAGGGATGAAACCCTATTCTCTGGATGTCCCTAAATCTCCAAATGGCAAAAGCTAGGACTGAATAGCAGGGGGTAGATGACTCAAAATTGCCCTTTTCTGTTCATTCCCCTCTCTATATATAGTTATTTGATATTGTCTTATAAAGTTACTGTGTTAAGCTTCAGAGGGGTAGCCATGTTAGTCTGGATCTGTAAAAGCAGCAAAGAGTCCTGTGGCACTTTATAGACTAACAGACATATTGGAGCATGAGCTTTCGTGGGTCAATACCCACTTCGTCGGATTTCACCCACGAAAGCTCATGCTCCAGTACGGCTGTTAGTCTATAAAGTGCCTCAGGACTTTTTGCTTGTGTTAAGCTTATTTAGATTCAATATACATCATTTAAAATATTATGAATTTAATATTTAACTGTATATTTATTACCAGAATATAAAATTATAGAATTTTTTAGGACTGCAAAATTGGAATTGAGCCAAGAAATCCACACAAGGCTACCTTTTAATGGGGAATTTGAAATGCCATGTACCTGTAGGTCTTTGTAAATTCTTCTGTACCAATATCCTTCTTAGAGTACCGTCCATAGCTGCTTCTTCTATGTGAGAGTGGTCCCCAATGACTGTCCAATACATCATCCTAAAAATATCAAACATAAAATTGTTGCCACAAATTTGCATATGTTAATACCTTAAACTTACATAGCACCTTTCTTCGAATGATCTTGAGATATTTAACAGACATTATATTATTGTAAGTCTCACAAAACACTTGAGAGATGAGGAATATTAACCTCATTTTGCAGATGGGTAAACTGAAGCAGAGAGGCTAAATAACTTAACCAAATTTACACATTTGTAGACATTATTATGCAGTAAGTCATGTTTGCTTTGCTCAAACTTCTATGTATGTTTGTTATTTATAAAATAGAATGGCATTTTATTGTGTTGTACAGAAACAACATACCCCTTTTTAGGATTTACAGCAATTGCATATGGTTCTCCTGCTGTATTTGTAAGCAACCTTGTACAGTTTGGTCCATTCAACTGTCCTACATTGATGGAGTATCTTAAACTTGTCCAGTGAGTTGTATAATAACTGAACCAATGCATTCTAGAATGATCAGTCCAGTAAATATTTCCAGCAATCCAGTCAACAGCAATATCCCTGGGTCTTTTGAATTCAGGACACTAGAAGGAGCAAATTTTAAAGTCATAATTATGAAATTTACCTTTTACAGTAGACATATAGTCACATATTTTTTCCGTTCATTAACAGATCCATTATTTTATAACATAAATCTTATAAAACTTGTTTAATTACTTAAATACAAATAAATTCATACCTTTGAAATACAAAGGAGGAAAGCAACAAAATGATCAAAGTTTTAGAAGGATTTAGAAAACCTGACCTATGGAAAAAAACTGGGCCTGCTTCATCTTCAGAAAAGGGGTAGGGAGGGACCTGATAACAGTCTTCAAGCATGTTAAGGGCTGTTATAAAGAGGACAATAGAACTATGATTAATTGTTCTCCATGTCCACTGAAGGTAGGACAAGAAGCAATGGACTTAATCTGCAGCAAGGGAAAAGCTTTCTAACTATAAGGATAGTTAGGATGTGACTTTCAAGATAGGTTGTGGAATCCCTGTCTCTACAAGTTTTTAAGAACAGGTTGGACAAACATCCATCAGGGACGGTCTAGGTTAGTTGGTCCTGCTTCAGTGTGGAGGGCTGGACTTGATGACTTCTCAAGGTCCCTTCCAGACCTACATTTCTATGATTCTGCACATTTATGTGATATGTGTTTGGCTGGTTATAATACTGAGCTACACAATCACTTACAATTGTATGGGTACAAGTGCACAAACTGTGGGTTGAATACTCGAAAATATTTAGTAGCATAGAAAGGTTTCTCCAGTGGGTAATGTCCATCAGCAGGTTGGTTTCACAGTACGGTGTCACATGGAAGAGCAATTTCAACACATTTTTTTGAACTTCTGATTGAGGCTATTACCATTGTACTTGTTAAGGAAAGAGCACTAGCATGTGCTAAGGTGTGGAATATCAAAATCAATATTATTATTCAAAGGATGGAGCTACTGGTATTGAAATAAACAAAATGATACTGGTTGTAATTCTAAAGGGCTGGAGGAAGATGGTTTGATATTAGCCAACTATGATAGGGGTCGTACCCTATCCTGGGAGACCCTCTCCTGAATAGAGATGTCCGATGGGGGCCAGGAGAGAGAAAGACAAAGCAGCCACAGGGAGTGGAGCAGACTCCAGTGGTAAGACCTGATAAGAGGGCAGGATCCAGACTACAGGGAGAGCACTGTGGAAGGTGTTCAGAGGAAGAACAACAAATGGAACTTAAGAGGCATGTAAAGGCCAAGTCTGAAGAGGAATTCAGTTTATGTTTATACTTTTGGTTTGCGATTTAATGAGGGATTTCAGGGGAAAACCTTGTAAGTCTGAGAAGAGGGTGAACCTGGAGAGGTTGTGTGGAGAAGGCCTGATAGAAGGCTATGGCAGGAAAGAGCCCAGGGAGGTAGCTGGGGCAGGTCAGAATAGACAAAACTTGCCTGCTTACTACAAAGCCCTGGGCTGTAATCCAAAAATAAAGTGGGAGGCGTAGTTCCCTGACCACCCACTGATGAGGTGGCGTGAGGCCCAAGAAGGGAATAAGGATAGTGGAGAGCCCTGAGAGAAGGGTTTGAAGAACACAGAGCCCAGAATTAGGGCCAAAGACTTTTTTGTAATGATATCTGAACTTTTATTTGTTGGACTTTGTTACCCCGAAAAGGGTGGGTCTAAATTGTGACCTGGTCAGAGAGCTGAATTATGGAAAGAGAGGCCACTGAGCAGCCAGAGCAACCAATGGCAGGTGTACTAGAGAGAAGAGAGTTTTGTTATGCTACAATGAGCCACAAGGGGACACGCCTGCAGTAAATCCATCACAGAAGTATAGCCCTGGAGTCTGAAGCAAAGCTTGTAGGGGAGAGCTGCTGCTGAAAAAAAAAAATCTTGAATGGAATCCTAAAACATGGCTGTCCAGGACTCTGCCAAGGATAAGTACAATCTTATTATGTAATGAATGGCATAAATTCTGTTCATTCTGGTTGGTTCTGCAGAGTCTTGGAATATAGCAGAAAGGATATTTTTTAGCACGGCTTCTCTTCTTTAGCTGATTGACAAGTTGCTTACTGACATCAGCCATTGAAACTGTACATCTATACACATTATACTAGATGATATTTATGAGAGGATTTGTCTAAAGCTAGTTTTGTGGCTATTGGAGGACCCAGACATCATGGAATATAACTCCACTGAATCACACTTTTAAATGTTACACAGAAATAAACAGCATAGTTTCAAAACTATTGGGTTAGAATTAAGACTCTTAAATAACTGAATACATTTTTATAACTCCGAGTTGTAATGTATCTATTACAATTTCATGGCCACAATTATGGCTCTGACACTATAAGGTGCTCCCAGGTGGAGCAGATTGCAGGATCAGAACTTAAAGAAAAAATAAAATGAAGTTTGGGAAATACAGTTATGAAAAATGTAATTCTCATATTTATCAGAACTCCTATAGAAAGTTGTACATTTTGCAAGCCAGGAATGTATCACTGTTTTCTCTAATAGAAAGAGGCAAATAATCTGAGATTTAGGGCTTCACACATATTCAATTTGTGTTTGTCTTTTTCTATAAAATAGTATTAAACTATTTTAGAAGGAAATGTCTATATTTTTCCAAACATGGTGACAAAATACTACAAAGGGGAGGAAAATCTTAGAATAACTTCTTTGCCTCAGGTGTCCTATAATAGCAGAAAGACATGTACAGGATTTTTTTTTAAATAAAATTAAGGTCAGTTCAATTTCTAGACAATATAATAAGGACTGCATGGGGAATTAAGGTAGTTCATTGTATGTAAATCCTTAGTCCTGCAAAAATGCCATGGGATCCTTTATGTTCTAAAAACTGACAGGATCGTAACTTTCTATTTAAATGAAGATTAAAGAAGCAAACTCAGTCACAGCACACACTAAACAGTGTTGCTTTGAAAACAGTGTCAGAGTAAGATTGGAAAAGTCTAAACAAATATATCATATGGCACTCCTGTATTAGAAAAGGGGGCTACTGACATTATATACTTAAAAAAATACAGAAAAGAAATGAATTCATTTAAAAATTGTTAGCATTTGCAGGCTAGTTCTACTTGTTAGTGTTTTGCTATTATTATTAATTAACCAACAGTAGCACTGAGGCCTTCATTCCAAGCAAAAAATCATTTTTGAGACAAATCATTCCAAGCAAAAAATAAAATATGGATATTTGCCAAAACTTTTAATTAAATTATATTTTGCAGGCACAATGTCTTTTAATATTAATTTATACTCTGTAATCTGATCTGCGCTGAGAAATCCCTTTGCCGAGGGAGAGCTCCACTGACTTCACTGGACACCATACAGACTTAATGATCTGCTTGCATGCAGAAAAGGACCTAGGGGTTACGGTGGACGAAAAGCTGAATATGAGTCAACAGTGTGCCCTTGTTGCCAAGAAGGCTAACGGCATTTTGGGTTGTATAAGTAGGGGCATTTCCAGCAGATCGAGGGATGTGATCATTCCCCTCTACTCAGCACTGGTGAGGCCTCATTTGGAGTACTGTGTCCAGTTTTGGGCCCCACACTACAAGAAGGATGTGGATAAATTGGAGAGAGTCCAGCGGAGGGCAACAAAAATGATTAGGGGGCTGGAGCACATGACTTATGAGGAGAGGCTGAGGGAACTGGGATTGTTTAGTCTGCAGAAGAGAAGAATGAGGGGGGATTTGATAGCTGCTTTCAACTACCTGAAAGGGGGTTCCAAAGAGGATGGATCTAGACTGTTCTCAGTGGTAGAAGATGACAGAACAAGGAGTAATGGTCTCAAGTTGCAGAGGGGGAGGTTTAGGTTGGACATTAGGAAAAACTTTTTCACTAGTAGGGTGGTGAAGAACTGGAATGGGTTACCTAGGGAGGTAGTGGAATCTCCTTCCTTAGAGGTTTTTAAGGTCAGGCTTGACAAAGCCCTGGCTGGGATGATTTAGTTGGGTTTGGTCCTGCTTTGAGCAGGGGGTTGGACTAGATGACCTCCTGAGGTCCCTTCCAACCCTGAGATTCTATGATTCTATGATCGTATTGGGGCCTAGTATTCTTTTGAATAATACCTCAGACACCAGGGGAAAGAATACCTGTGGCTCCTTTAAGGGTTGCTTCCCTTCTTCTGAGCACTCAGCCAGGGCCAGCTTTAGGCCGATTCCCCAGAATCGGGCCCCGCGCCTGCGTCTAAGAGGGCTCCATGCCTTAGGCGCCTTTTTAATTTGTTAATTTTTTTTACTCACCCGGCGGCAGTCCACTCCAGGTTTTCAGTGGCACAGGGTCTGCTCCAGGTCTTTGGTGGCATTTCGGCAGTGGCGTGCCCTTCAGTGCTGCGGAAGACCCAGAGCAGACCCCCCGCTGCTGAAGTGCCGCTGAAGCCCTGGACCGCTGCCGAGTATTCAAATCGGGCCCCGCAGTTCATAAAGCCGGCCCTGCACTCAGCCTTCTTGTGGGCTTTAGGGGGCTGATTGATTGAATGACAGGATAAAGCATAAGCCCAATGGTTCCTGTGTACCCACCATTGAGGGCTTTAACCCCTTCCCTCTATCCAGGCCAGGGTCGGCTCCAGGCACCAGCGAAGGAAGCAGGTGCCTGGGGTGGCCAATAGAAAGGGGCAGCACTCCGTCCGTTATTGGGGTGGCACATCCAGGTCTTCGGCAGCAATTCGGCAGAGGGTCCTTCACTCCCCCCCTTTTTTTTTTCCACTGCTTGGGGCAGCAAAAAAGCTGGCGCCAGTCCTGATCCAGGCTGCCATTCTGTGCTGAGAAGAAAAGCTGTCCCCGTCCCTCTTTTGACTAGAGCAGGGCTGGGCTTGGGGGCCTCATGCTAGTTACCTTTTGGAGTTTGAGAAAAAAGTTTCTCCCTTACTACAAGATTGGCCTGAGCTGTGTGGATTTTTCCCCACTTTCTTCTCAGCAGCCCAGGGCCTTGGTGATTAGGTAAGGCTGTACAATTCATTTTGTTGGAAACTGGCAAGTGGCCAGAGCAGCTATTTGTTCAGGATCCAGTATCCTGAAAAACTGGAATCGCATTAGGAGGAGATATCTTCTAAAGAAGGTGGAGAATGGGGTTGGGGCTCCTAATTTCTGGTACAGTGAGCAGACAATCCCCCTACTTCTGCCATTAACCATATGATAGGAGTATGATAGGGTTCTGTAACAATGCTGACAGCATCCCTCTAACAGGACAGAATAAGGATAAATAAATAGGAACATAAAGGATACACAATTGTTAGTAATATTTCTTAAGTAATCTCTGCAACTAAATATACTTTCACTTATTTGAGAGTTTGGGGTTGCAAGCAAATTCTCATCCTGTAATAGTGTTGTTTCTAACTAATTAGGATGTCTATTATCTCTGAAGAATGATTCAGTTGGTTAGACTTGAGATCAACAACTTTATGCTGTGGAGACTAATTCTACACAGAAGAACAGTCTCAACCCCGGTCTGACAGCTTCTGTACTACTGAGGAGGATGAACATCTCATAGAAGGAAAACATCAAACTGGAGCAGAGGGAAATGATCCCGTAGTGGGTACCCTCCTTCCAGATGATGCCAGGGTATCTCTTGCACTGAGGATACCTCTTCAGGGAGGGAACTCCAGTTATTAGGAAGAGACAGATAATAGTAATGGGGGATTTGGTCATTAGAAACAGGTAGCTGGGTTTTGCGATGATTGAGAGAACCACTTGGTGACTTTCCTGCTGGGTGTGAAGATTGTGGATCTCTTGAGACATCTAGACAGACTTACATGTAGTGATAGAGAGGAGCCAGTGACTGTGGTACATGTAGGATAGGAGAGAGGTCCTGGAAGCCAAATTTAGGCTGCTAGGTAAGAGATTGAAGTCCAGGACCTCTATGGTTGCACTCTCTGAAATGCTTCAAGTTCCATGTGCAGGGCCAGTTAGACAGACACAACTACAGAGTCTCAATCCATGGATGACACATCGGTGTAGAAAGGAGGGGTTTAGATTTATTAGGAACTGGGGAACCTTTAGGGAAATGGGGAGCCTATATAGGAAGGATAGGCTCCACGTAAACCAAAATGGAACTGGATTGCTGGCACATAAAATTAAAAAGAACGTAGAGCAGTTTTTAAATGAAGGAGTAAAGGAAATCCAACAGGTGTGGAGGAGACATCCCTTAGGGGACGATCTATTAATGGAGATTCTCTATATCCTAGTAAGGAGGAGAGGATGGAAAGTGATAAAAAATGGGTAAGATATGATGAGAAACAGTCAAATGTAAAAGAGTCCCATTCAATTACATCACATAATGTCAAACAGCTAAAAAGTGACAATTTTTAAGTGCTTGTATAAAAATGCCAGAAATATAAATACTAAGATGGGTGAACTAGAATACCTCATATTAAATGAGGATATTGATATAACAGGCATCACAGAAACTTGGTAGAATGAGGATAATCAATGGGACACAGTAATACCATGGTACAAAATATATTGGAAGGATAGAATAGGATGTACTAGCGTGGGGAGTGGCACTATATGTAAAAGAAAGCCTAGAGTCAAATGAAGTAAAAATCTTAAATGAACCAAACTACCATGAATCTCTATGGATAGTAATTACATGCTTGAATAATAAGAATATAGCAGTAGGGATATATTACTGACCACCTGACCAGGATGGTTATAGTGACTGTGAAATGCTCAGGGAGATTAGAAAGGCTATAAAATTAAACTAAAAAATAATGGGGGATATTAGCTATCCAGCAGAACCACTTGGTATTAGTGACCATAACATAATAAAATTAAACATCCTTGTGGGGGCGGGGGAACACCAAAACAGCCCACTACAGTAGTATTTAATTTCAGAAAGAGGAAAATGAGGAAGTTAAACAGAAATTAAAAGGTACAGTGCCCAAAGTGAAATCCCTGCAAGCTGCATGGAAACTTTATAAAGACACCATAATAGAGGCTCAATTTAAATTTATACTCCACATTAAAAAACATAGTAAGAGGACCAAAAAAATACCACCGTGGCTAAACAACAAAGTAAAAAAGCAGTTAGAGGCAAAAAGGCATTCTTTAAAAAGTGGAAGTTAAATCCTATTGAGGAAAATAGAAGGAGCATAATCTCTGGCTAGTGAAATGTAAAAATATAAGTAGAAAAGCTAGAAAAGAATTTGAAGAACAGCTAGCCAAAGACTCAAAATGTAAGAGCAAAAAATGTTGTATGTACATCACAAACAGGAAGCCTGCTAACAACCAGTAGGGTCACTGGACAATTGAGATGCTAAAGGATCACTCTAGGAAAATATGGCCATTGCAGAGAAACTAAATTAATTCTTTGTATCAATCTTCATGGCTGAGGATTCCCAAACCTGAGCCATTCTTTTTAGGTAACAAATCTGAGGAACTGTCCCAGATTCATGTGTCAGAGGAGATTTGGAACAAATTGATAAATTAAACCATAATAAGTCACCAGAACCAGATGGTATTCACCAAAGAGTTCTGAAAGAACTCAAATGTAAAATTGCAAAACTATTAACTGTGGTATGTAACTTATCATTTAAATCAGTTTCTGTACCAGATAACTAGAGGAGAGCTAATGTGAAGCCAATTTTTTAAAAAGGCTCCAGAGGCAATCCTGACAATTACAGGCTGGTTGTCATAAACAGTTAGTTAAGGGTTAAGGTTTTTTTTCTACCTGTAAAGGGTTAACAAGCAGAACCTGTGAACACCTGACCAGAGGACCAATCAGGGACAAGATATTTTTCAAATCTGTGGAGAGGTTTTTTTTTTCTTCTGTTTTTTTTTTTTAGAGTTAAGGGAGGGAGTGGAGTTAAGTCACCAGACATCTTCACAGGTTTCTGCAATAAATTCTTCTATTCAAGCTAGTGAGTATTTAGTAGGAACTAGTATTCTTTATACTTTTTTTTCTATTTTGCAGTTCTGTGTTTTTTATAGAATTTCTTTTAATTCTGTACTGTTATTACTTTTACTGAGAAAAGGGGGAGAATCTCTCTCTCCAAAAATAATTTTATTTTTGGCTATGGTTCTATTTCTTGGTAGAGACAGAGACTTTTTTCTTTTTTTTTTTATTTAATAAATCTTTTCTGACTTGGTTGATCGTTTCCTTTTCTCAGGGAAAGGGGAGGGGGGAGGAGGAGGGGAGGGGGCATCCTCTGTAGTTGATCTCTCCTGGAAAAGGGGAGGGAGGGGGGGGGGGAATGGGGGGGAATGGCTAGGTTCTCCTAGGTGTAAGGTGTAAGAACTCCAGGGAGTTGGGGATTGAGGGAGGATTTTGGATTGACTGTGTCCCCGTCCCAATACACGGGTGGGGTTGGTGGATGGCAGAAATTATATTTTATTTAGGTTTAGGTTAGTTTGCATTCCCCATTTGTCAGCTCAGAAGGTAAAGAGGTGAGACCCTAAACCTAACCTAACCTACTAGTATTAATAGGCAAATTGGTGAAAACTATAGTAAAAGATTTGTCAGATACATACATAATAATACATATTTGGGAGGGAAGAGTGTTGTTTTTTTAAAATTTGAATTTTCTAAAGTTTCTCTAAAGACTACTAGAATTATACTTAACAGCATGTGGCATGTATGAATGGATGATATAATATAATATAAGGATTTGACTTTGACAAGTAAGCTCACCTCTTCTCTCAGGCTCAAGCCTTCTAAAGTAAGATAAGGAAGGGAAGGTAAGATGTTATCACTGGTTAGGGATAGAGACTGGTCAAAGATAGGAATCAATCAGTTCAGAATCAGGAATGGAGAGGAGTGGATCAGTGCATGGAATGGTGGTGCTACTGACCAGTAGTACTCAACATATTCATAATAAAATATTCAAAAATGTAAAGGAAAAGGGAAAAAAAAAAAATGAAAAAAAAAATAGAAAAAAAAGAAAGAAAGTTAAAAGAGAAGAGAGAAGAAGAGAAGAAAAGAAAAAGAAAAAAAAAAAACAAAAATGAAATTGAGTGTTGAATGATGCCAAGTAATGCACATTGGAATGCACAATCCCAACTATATATATATATAAATAAATATAACACTACAAGTGAGCAATTAGCACTCACTCCATGTGCAGTGGCAGTCAAAAAAGCTAACAAAATATTTGGACTCATTAGGAAAGTGATAGATAATAAGACAAACTATCATATTGTCTCTGTATAAATCCATGGTAGGCCCACATCTTGAATACTGCATGGTCACCCCATCTCAAAAAAGACATATTGGAATTGGAAAAATTTCAGAAAAGGGCAAGAAAAATTATTAGCTTCCATATGTGGAGAGATTAATAAGACTTGTTATTTGCTCCTTCCGATAACACAAGAACTAGGGGTCACCAAATGAAATTAATAGGCAGCAGGTTCAAAACAAATAAAAGGAAGTATTTCTTCACACAATGCACTGTCAACCTGTGGAATTCTTTGACAGAGGATGTTGTGAAGACAAGACTATAACAGGGTTAAAAATGAACTAGATAAGTTCATGGAAAATAGGTCTATCAATGGCTATTAGCCAGGATGGGCAGAGATGTAAAACCGTGCTCTGAAGTGTTCCTAACCTCTGTTTTCCAGAAGCAGGGAATAGGCAGCAGGTGATGGATCCCTTGATGATTACCTGTTCTGCTCATTCCCTCTGAAGCATCTAGTATTAGCTACTGTCAGAAGACAGGGTACTAGGCTGGATGGATCACTGGTCTGACTCAGTACGGCTGTTCGTATGTTCTTATGTACTGAAGATTTTCAAAAATTCACAGTAACAACATAGGGTTTAGAAACTATCACAGTACGATTACTGATTATAGAGCAATATTTTATTCCCAAAACTGAGAGAATGCCATATTAGATATAGATCAGGCAAGAATAATCCTGAAATGTTGGAGCCTTCAGTTATCATGCAACATACAACCCTTCAGCTCCTTTAACACAGTTTATTAAGCAGCCATCAGATGATACTGGCTACTGACTTGGATCCAAAGGGGCGACAGATGACACTAGTTGGATCAACTGGACCCTTTCTGCCCTTTGGATCTGAAGCCTTTTGGGATTCTAACACTGACTTGCCCATAAGCAAGGAAGAAGGGCCTGGTGCTAATTTACAGTCACCTTGAACCAAGCTAAGGGCTCCTTCTGTCAGGAATTGCCAGAGTTTGGGGTCTCATTCTTGCCCAGCCATCTGGGTTAAAGCTGCACAAAGACAGAATCTCCTCAGCAGGTAAGAATCATCAGTGTATAGAAGGTACAAAGTATGCTAGTACCACTAAGGATAAGACAAACTATGTAGATAAAAGAAAAAAGCAGAGGAATTCTAGAGAGCTCTGACTAGGTTGTCCGATAGCTGGAAGGAACTGAGTGGTAGCTCTTTATATTCATTTGGGCCTGGCATCTGATACAATGAAGGTTCACACACGTATAGCCCCAACTGTTGCTCTTGTGAAGACGTGGCATGTACATTCAAAAGTACAGTAACTCCTCACTTAAAGTCATCCTGGTTAACACTGTTTTGTTATTAGGCTGCCGATCTATTAGAGAACAAACTCGTTTATAGTCGCGCAACGTTCCGTGATAAGGTTGTTTGGCTCATCCCGCTCCACCCAACCACCCAGCGCTCCTGCCAGGCAGCAGGGTCAGGGAGTGGGAACTTGACCCATTCCACACCTGGCGTTCCAGCTGGGGAGCAGGCTTGGGGTGCGGTGGCTTATCCCACTCCGCCCGCTCGGCATTCCAGCCGGGGAGCAGGCAAGCCCCCGACCCTGCTCCTTGGCAGGAGTGCTGGCAAGCCCCCACACCCAGACCCCACTATGCCCTGCTTCAACCAAGCTTCACAATCATCATTGGTAAATACAGTATTAAATAGTTTGTTTAAAATTATTTAAAACTTATACTGTATATGTATATAATGTCTTTTGTCTAGTGAAAAAAAATTCCCTGGAACCTAACCCCCCCATTTACATTAATTCTTATGGGGAAATTGGATTCGCTCAACGTTTTTTTGTTTAAAGTAGCATTTTCCAGGAACATAACTACAACGTTAAGAGAGTTGTTACTGTATGGATCTGTGCAGACAATACTTTAAGAATTGTTTATCTTTAGCAGTCAATGTTTGCATAGTTAACACTATGGAAAAACAATAAGAGTAACTGTCTAAAAGAAACGGTGGATTGAATGGAAAGATTGGCAAAAAAAAAAGGAGGATACGCTGGAAAATGAATTTGTGAAACTACATCTTTTACATTTGATATATCTTAAATATTTGCAACACTAGTTAAATAGCAATTTGCCTACAGTATTGATTTTTAATGTGCATTAACACAGCATTCACAATTCATTCAATCTTGCTTGTAAAAGGCAGAATTACTAAATTATTAAAAATGATTTTATGTTCCATAAATAATAAACCCATAAATAATAATCTAACTCTACAAAGATACATTTAGAAAAATAGTCTAGCAACTGCTTTGTATAGGGCAAGTCACTGCTGTATTACAGGCTAATATACAGAAAGCTTTACAGAAACTGCATTTCTGTTCTTATTAGACTACAGTTCTTCTAATTGCCAGTTTTCTTTCTATGCTCTTTCACCAAAAACAGTATCTGAATTTGAGTCACAACAACTCTCTCTCTGTCTTGAAAAAATTGTCCCAATTAATTGATGTATCCAGTTTCAAAGGATGCCAGTTATTAGCTTTATCACTTATTACCAGTTTAATTATATAGTTTTCACGGGATCAAAATGCATGCATCTTTTGCTTCTGTCAGAGTTGATATCTACTCTGAATTATTTTAGTGCATCCATTTGAATCAAACTTTAACTTGTTTATAGACTTATAGAAATCTGCAGATATCCGTGGAAAGCTAATCCCTCAGTGTAATTTCATCTGAGGGATTTTTGTATTAATGTAATTACTTACAAACACAGGTGAGGCTTGTTCAAGTTTACTACCCTGATTTACAGATCAAAGATACTGCTCAATCTAGACTAAAAGATACGATTTAACCTTTGGCAGTTTATCACTTCAAAAACCTGAGTTACAATTAAGGAATTGTCAGACTTCCAAATGTCCAAATACCAAATTTAAGCACCAGCATTAAAGTAATATTGATTGTTTAGAAAACTAATTAACCTGCTGATCAATTATGTGTTAGAGCAGGGGGAGATGAGTGCTTTGCAAACGTAACAGAGGTCTATCAGAGATGGACAGTCTCTTTGGGAATTTATTGACTGATTTGCAAAAAACAAACAAACAAAAAAAACCCAACAACCCACTGACTGACGAGCGCAGTTTGGGAAGATACAGTACATCTTGACTAGTGGCTTCCAGTATACCACATAAGGCAAGCATAGGGAAGGATCAGGGAAATGCTGCAGCAAACAGAAAATATCAGCAAAGTTGAGGTGATTCTATTTAGTTTTGAGCACAGATACAGATAGTGTGATAGAATGCCAAGGAAAGTAAGGATGTGACTGAATAGGGAGCATAGTATGGAATCAGCAGAGAGTGAATCTAGAGTATTTTGGATCATTGCTTACAACTTTGGATTGGCTGAAAGACAGAAGTATTCTTCAATGAATAAAAAGTATGTGGAATTATAAGAATATATAATCGCCCCAAGCAGAGTAGCCAAAGGAAGAAGACAGAATGTCCAGAAAACTATGCAAGTTTCACCATGTGGAGTTTGAGGGGGCCTAGAGGAGGCAGGTGTTATGTCCCATACCTTCATGGATCCACAGTGAAGTGAAGCCTGAGTCTAAGAGATGCTGGGTCAGTGGGACAGATCTTCTGTACTGTTCTTCTTGTGTCTCCTTACCTGCACAGAATGGGGCTCCTACCGTACCAGTATTCACCAATCACTCCCTCACCACCTTTTCTTCCCCCCGACTGTCCAAATAAAAACCTTTTTGAGAGACTGAAGAGCTGCTTTTAGCGGAATTAATTATGCATAGATATCTGCCACTTTTGCACAGAAATGTACCTACTGAGCTTAGCCTCCCAAGTTTCCATTGTGACTTGACCCTGACCTCTAGAAAGCCAGTGGAGGAACTTCCCTGAATTTTTAGGAGGGACATAGCATATAGCACAGCTGGATCTGTCCACCTCTCCTTCACTTCACTATCCTCACGCACAGGCGAGATAAACTCAACTTGGCTCCCCCTCTCAGAAGGTAAGAAGAAAAAAACATTCATTTGCCAGGGAAATGAAATTGGATGAAGGATACTTAGAGGAGTCTGAAGACTGATAAGCAAGAAATGACAGCTAGAAGAGATTTTATAGTCTAGAGGAGAATATGGTACTATGGAGTCCATGTTCAGGTAGTCCATATCTATCATGTGAACACAAGTATCAGGAATTCATACTAATTAACAGAATAAAATAAAAATATTTAATATGTAATCAATTATCTAATTTTGAAACACTTACATAAACACAGGCACAAAGGTCACATTATTACCCTCAGTGGAAGTGGTGATAATGTCCTTAATGCAGTTCCAAGCGTCTTCTTTTTTTTTTTTTTGTAAAATGTCCAAATCAATATTCATTTTATTTTCCAGTAAAAACTACTTGAAAATACATTAAGAAAAAAACTCAGCATTTCTGCGGAGGTGGATGAAGTGACATTTAGGTCTGTTTACAAATATTAAGCTTTTTTCTTTTTTGCCTGAGAACATCAGTCAGGCAGTTAGCAATATAATGATATACATTAAGAAAGGAATAAATATGAAATACTGAATATGTACTCTTTTCATTTTTAAATACATGAAAATCATATCCCATGGGGATGTTATAGTATCCTTCCTTCCTTTTAGAAGAGAAGTTATAAGAAGGATCCACTAAGTCTTGCAACAGGATTCCAGTATAACAGAGTCCTTAATACTTGTGATATAGAAACAATCACACCAGATCAGACAATTGGTTGCTATCCATTTTAAATTTGTTGTCTTTCCATTGCACTGATTGTCCCCTTATTCTTCATTAAAGAGTGGCGTCAAATTTGTTTTTTTCAAACCATTCCTCCCTTCCATGGGTCCTGCACCTTGATGTGGTGCAAAGGCTTGTGTGCTCCATTAACCCTAAGAGCTATGCCAGTGGGAATTTTAACTCCTAGTTAGGTTACCCAAGCTGGATAGGTCAAAGATTCAGGACAACAGGAAAAGCATTCCATTGGTCCTCCAGGTTGGAGATTGAGTGTTAAAGCCAAGAACCTATCCTCACAGGAAAGTGAAGCTATAGAAAGGCAACAAGGCAGCCATTTTGGCAAGCAGCAGGCCAAAGCAATGGATTCTGTCTCAGCAGAAACAGTGGGTTTGAGGGAAAGCCATGACTCTGAGAAATTCTTTATTAATGGTAAAAACAAACGATGAATGTGTGGAACAGTAGAACAATGGATGCAACAATAAAAGCGGTGCAGATGCTGAAAGAACTGAATGAACAGAATCATGAAATCCTTGGACTAAGTGAATGTCGATGGCCAGGAGCTGATAAAAGATTAAAAAATGAAAAAGTAGAATATATTCAGAGAAATAAAATGATTACTACTCAGAGGAAGTATCATTAATTAAGACTTTCAAATAGAAAAACAGTTTATACACTAGAAGTTAATTAACAGACAATTGCTCCAAGATAGGTTTCAAATACCATACATGAAAATGACAATGAGACAACAATGAGATCAAAGATCAGTTTTTTTATTGTCTACAAGCTCTGACAGACAATATTGCCAAGCATTACATCTGCTTAGTAAGGGGAGACTTCAATGCCAAGGTTGGGGATAATACCTCGGCCCCTCCTGTTCTCTGCCTGTGCACAGAATAGTTTAGTCTCCTGGGGACAGTAATACTTTGGTTTAATTCTGGCTGTTGGGTTAGTGTGGGGGTGGCTGAATTGTGTTATTAGCCTGTGATATATAGCATTTCAGACTAGATGATCAGGTGGACACTTCTAGCCTTAAACTCTATGACAACAAAAGGGGAAAGCAATGAGTTAGCACAGCCCTGGTTCCCAAAATGAGAGCAGTTAAAGACTGCTAGAACTGTGCTGGTCTTGGGGCTTGTAATTGGTGGAAAATTATTCCCCCTCAAAAAAATCCAAATGGTAATGTGGAATTCCCTAGATGGATTACCAGGAACCAGAGTGACCATATATGTACTGAAGGAAATTGAGATCAACTCTCCACAGTGTCATAGCATAAATAGGAACTGACATCAGAAATACCAGATTTATGTGTGGCAAGATTGAAGATCAAACTTAACAAAAACAAACCCCCTAAAACCACCAACAAAATTGACAGCCAATGGCTAATAGACAAGTCATTACAGCAGCAATTTCAAACTAAACTCAACAACAGATTTCAGGTGCTACAAGATAACACTGATGTATCCTATCTCCATGAAAGTATCATAGATGCCAAAACAACTGTAATTGGTTTCCAAATAAGCAAACCTAAATTCTGGATAAGTGAGGATATATGGAACTGTGTGAAAGAAGGAAACAAACCAAAGCAAATATTAGCTACTCAAAAATACCTCCAGAAAAAGACCCAGTAAAAAAGATCTGTATTAAAAAAGGACAAAGCAGTGAAAAACAGCCTGAGAAGAGACAAGAGGAAATACATGGATCAAAGAATCTGGAGTGGCTCTAAAAGAGGTGATAGTTAAAACCCTTTATCAACTCAACAAGGTCCTATTAGCAAGTTTAAATGGTGAGCCACTTAAAGATGCACAAGGAAATTAACCATTTATTCTGACTGTTTATTTTCTGTCTCTTAGCCAGTTTATAATCCATGACAGAACTTTACCCCTCATATTACTTAGTTTCCTTAATAACCTGCTGTGTGGGGATTTGTCAAAGACTTTTTGAAAGTCTAAATAAATTATGTCACCTGGTTCTCCTTTATCTACAACTTTGTTTATATGATCAAAGAATTCTAAGAGATTAGAGTTTTATAGTTTTACTTCACAAAGCAGTGGTGGTTTCTCCCTCATTTTTAACTATTGTTTCAGTCAGTGTTCCTGGATTGCCCCTTAGGTCTTTATTAAAGGTTGAGCTATGGTGATTGACAGCAGCTGAAGATCTGGCTTGCAGTGGGTACATGTGTTATTCTCTAGTTCTCAGATATAGTAACTGATTTTAATGAGAGGTTGCCTATTATGGTTAGCAACTCTTAAATTCCTTCAGAATTTTTGGAGGTATACCAATTTATAGCCTTACTCCATTTTTTGTCATTTTATGTTTTTTCAATAATGCTTATTATTATGTCAAGGTCTCCATCCTTTCTTCCTTCCTTCCACTGAAAGCTCTCTCTGTCACACACACACATATTAAGTTACATCCACATCAGATCTCAGACTTCCTGTATTAGTGATGTCCTGCCAATAGTTAAAAAATATCTCCATTAGCCTGTAATAAGCTTCATGTACCAGGGAATATATGTGTTTGCAGAGAAAAGGTATATGGGAAGAGAGAAACAATTTGTTTGTTTTCCTGTTTAAATGAAATTAAGTTTCATAACTATAATTAAGGGAGGAAGTACTACCACTTGGCAAGCTAATATTAAATGCACTTTACTTGAATTTTGCTCTACAAGTACTTTTATCATCTACAAGGTAAATCATCTGTCTTACTAAGTAGTACCCAGAGAGGGGGTAATCTCATTCACAGGCAAGTAAAGCATAAGTAAAGCCATTTTCATGGCAGAATTATAGCCAGGGTCTCCGGAAAACCCTTCAAAGCCCTCTCCAGAATATTACTGTCCCATAGAGTTTATAACTAAGGAAGGTACTAGTGATTTATTTTGAAGCACGTGTAATTTGAATAAAGTCCTGATCAAGTAAAACTTATTTCATATAGCATATACATCTGTATACATTTAATATTTTCTCCAACCTAGACAAAATGGATATATATCATTGAAAAGGAGAAATAAGTAAATAAGCAAAGATTTACATCTTGCAATTATCAGGTTGGTTTACTTACGATCAAACCACTATTACTTTGTCTTCTTTCTCTGCTGTGGAGCTTTTTGTAGAAAATACCTCCTGGATTAAACTGAGTACTCCAAATAATCATATCACCTTGATAATATACATCCATCCCAGTTATCCTTGAATTATGTTCAACATGTGAAATTTGTTGATGAACATCACTGTAGTTGAATGGATATATAAAACCCAGGATATCAGTGTCATTAGCAATGTAGAGAACTTGATCTTCAGAGCCTGGGGATTATTATAATGAAATACAAAAATAAAGTGAATTTCAACTAACACCTAGTAAAAATCAATATTTTTCATTTGTATCGATTTTTTTTTAGGTTTATTTGGTATAATTTCTTAATGTTAACAAGGGCACTTGGTTTGCATTTGCCCACCCTTATAAACACTATCACACTATTAGAAGTAGTAATACTCTGGTAGTGCCTGCAGTGTGCTAGATGATGCCCATACACAGTCCTTGCCTCAAGGAGTTTATTGATTAAAAACACAAGCAACATATGAATGGTAGGGGAGAGTGTGCAAACATAGCAATATAATTTGAATACTCACTACTACATATATCTCATTTCATATTAATTACGTACTTTTAAAATTTCTTAAATAAACATACATTAAAGGCAATTTTTACATGCCAAGATTTCATATGCATTATTTGAACTTGCTCTACAAATTAAGAAAGGGCAATGATCCTGTTTCCACTGAAGTTAACAGAGTTTTGAAACTGACTTCAATGGGAACACAAACGGAGTAGTGTCATGAACCATGTTCACCATTAAATTCAGCATTTAATCATAGTGGTCTCTGAGATACCCCAGTTATTACCTATCTGAAATGCCTGGGTACCATTAATATTATCTATATAAAATAGTATTCTCTGAAATCTATAAATGAAGTTTGAGAAAAAAATATATAATTATTGGATATATAAAGAGCACACTAATGGTCTTTGCTTTATTTTAAAATTTAGATCATATTAGTCCACAATAAATGACTTACAGTAACTACCATCCAAGATTTCATGTCTTACGGATATAAGATATTCAGTGCCATTTGCTCCCCCCACTATTGCTAAAAAAATGTCATAATGGGAGCTATTTCACAGGAAATAGTAACAGAAAAAGTAGCCATGCAGTTATACCACACTATTCTGTGCCATCCACCAGAATGGTGCATAGACAGACAGGGTAATGAACGTGACCAAAAACTTGTATGAAGACTAAGGATCAAGAGATAAAAGTATTTATTAAATTATAAGCCTATGTTAAATTCTTCTGTGTCACCCTTGATTACAAGTAGCTACCCACCGACAGCAGCATGGTGTGCTCAAGATCCTTTATCTTGATCTTATTAGTTCCTCAATAGCAAATGAGGATTATGAACCCTGATAGAGTTCTTATTATGTGTAGAGCAAATTTAATATTGACTCAAGAGAGTCATCCTTCTGTGAAAGGTCACCATTAGAAAAAATGGGGCATTCAGTGTTCATATGGCATTGACGGTTGCCACCCACAATACACTATAACCTCACCTCCACTGTAGGATTGTTAGGAACTACTATGGAAGAACTGTGGACATACTTTCATATATCCAACAACTGAAAAATGACATTTCAATAGAGAATAGAAATTTAAATTATTGCACTCAGGCGGAGGATTATTGCTTGTTTTCCTTTTAAGTCAATGAAAATTGGTCCCCTAAATGTTGTATAATGTGGAGGAGCATACAACACTCATTCCTTAACACAGTCCATTATCGACGAGCATTTTGCCAACAATAATAATATATGCATATGTATTCACTTCAAAGCATTATGCTACAGTGGGTAAATATTATTGTCCCACTTCCAGTTTGGGACTGAGGCACAGAGAGATTAAGGTCAGATTTCAAAAAAGTACTTGGGTACCTAAAGAGGCAGATGGGTGCCTAGTGGGATTTTCAAAAGTGCCTATGTGAATTAGGTGCCTAAATACCTTTGGTAATGGGGCCCTAGGTGATTTGTCCAAGATTGCTCAGCAAACCAGTGAAAAAGCCTCCAAATACCCAGTCATTTGCTCCAAACATTAGAAAATGTGTCCATGAAAAAAATCTGATTCTGCTCCCAGGCTTCTCAAACTTCAACACAACACCTACATTATTAAATAACATCTTTATCTCACTTTTCAGTCATTTGTGTTTTAATATTAATATTATGTGTCTTATCCTTGTTGGAAAACATATTTAAACAGGAGAAATTGTAGTTGGTAGAAATGTAAAACACATGCAGGCAAAGGGATAGTTTGCTTATGTATACTTGGAAAGATGGCTTTCTTGATGATCACAAGTAAATCTACATTGTTTGAAATATTTGACTCATTTTTCTTAACATGAATTATAAAGTCAAAATACAGTAGTATGCATTAAATATGTAAATAATTATGTAAGTAATTAACTAAATATTATTAATTAGGTATAATTTTTGTAGCCTTACCTTTTGCTATGCAGCTGTTATTCTTTTCCTTATAATTTCTCTCACATATACATTTGTATGATCCTTTAATATTAGTACATTGATGTGAACAGGTGCCAAATATCATGCATTCATTGATATCTAGGGGGAAAAACACTCATCATAAGATAATACATACTTGGATTAAATGTATCAGTCCACTGTTCTAGGATTCAGCTGAACACAAACTTCCAAGCACTTCATTCCTTCGTTCCAACAGTGAACAAAACACTTCACCAGACTCTCCTCCAGTCTTATTTTGTCTCCTACCTTCCTACTTTTGTCGCTAATATCACTCCATTATCATTAATAAACATCTGTAATCAATTCTGAAGACTAAAAAGTATTATCAACATCTCCAATGGATCTCTGTATGGCATGCTCAAAACTTTAATTATCACCATCTCATAGAAAACCTATACTTCACAGTTTCCTACTTACCTATTTCCCTTTCCTTAAGGTTGGGTTAGATTGCAAAGCTCTTACTCACATTTGTGAGTAGTCCCACTGAAGTAAATCAAAATACTTGTGCAAGTAACTGCTCATCAATTTACCAAAGTTCACAATATGCTCCTGAGAAAGGATATGGAGAAAGTGGATCTTCTCTCACTTTTCTGAGTAATACTTCCAGCACAATAATCTTGACTGCCCTCAAACTAGCTGGACACCCTTACATTGCAGAAAGCACCCTTCTCAAGGTATTTAATAACTCCTTTCCCTTATTCTATTTGATCTCAGTACAGCTTTCAGGGTTATAGATTGTTATTTTTCTTCAGCTCCTCAGAAAACAATTTGGTGTTACCAGTATCTTCATCTAGTAGTTTAAATTGAACCCCTTTAATTGATCTATTGAAATTCCTGTTGGAAGCTTAAAACCATCTGTTTACATCTTCCATTATGAAATCATTTAAACTTCTGACTTTGGTCCTCTGACATTTCATTGTTTGCTTTAATCTTGGACAATACCTTCGGGCAAATTATACACATATCTAAATCCCTCTATCTCTTGCCCATCTTCTTATCTTGATTTGCTTAGCCCATAGCTATGACTGAGGTCCTCATTCTTGTGAAAAGTCACATTTATCTCAACTCTTTCACTCCATTAACATTCTTTCCCGCTCCCCCATTTTTCTGGAAATCTCAACATTATTTCTTCTAGGATAATGTACTATTTCTGTAAAGTGTTTTTGACATATACAAAGGACCATACACAAAAATTAAATTGTATTGAACTGTATGTTAATTACAATTATGCAACTAATTTCTCTATGTATCTCATTGAGAAAATGCTCTTTTTTTCAAAGTGAATTTAGTCAGGATGGATGAAGTTTACACATGTCAATGATCTTTCATTTTGAACAATCTAAGAAATAATAGTTGCAATCTTAGTCTGGTGGAAGCCTGACAGATAAAATAAAAACAAATAAACAAACAAAAACCAAATTGGTTGTATGCGACATCTACTGATGTACTTAACAAATAGAACAGAATTGACTGTGAAGAGTGAGTTAATGAACAGGTGGAAAGAAGGGGAGAATCAACTTCACTCTTTCTGCATTCGTCAATACCTGTTCTTGGAAGTGGATGGGACAATCGACTGCTTAGTTAAGAGTGGTACAGAATGAAGGAATTTTGAGACAAGTTGAAAGGGATTTTTATGCCCAAATGATTTGTCTGTACAACGTTTTTTTTTCCTAGTTAGTCCAATGAAAGGTGTTACCTCTAAACAAATAATGAAAGATGAAGGAAAACTGAAGCAGAGAAAGCTTATATTACATTTCTGACATCAAGGCATGTATAAACTCACGTTTTCTGGCACTTGTGTGTCTGATGGGAAAAGGATTAAAGTTCATAATATGAGTATGAATTCTAATGACTCCTCAGGTCAGTTTCCAGGAGTATTTGTTGCATGTGTTAGCATTAGTCTTGCACCCTGATGAACTTTCTTTATATAGAGGCATTAGCTCACTAAGTGAATTGATAAAGAAAAATTTAGATGCCTTCATTGGTTTTAAATACCCAGACAAATGGTCATTTACCATAATAAATGTAATTCTTATAGAGCTGCCTCATTATAGACAGTATCCCCTTGTACTGCCATGTTTCACGGACTTTTTGGAAAGTAATACCTGTTGGAGCCACACAAATGCCCTCTTGTGGTCCCAAGGAGTCAAATATTTTTGACATCCTTTCCAATGAGAAAGTATGACCTAATTTGTCCCTTACTCAAATAACCAATGAGCCCTGAGTGGCATAGGTTAGAAAATTCCGGATCTTATCTTCCAGCACCTAATAAGCACTTAGTTGTGGATGGGTGTGACATTATCTGATTAAAATACGACCATATAGATCATTGTTGCAACCACTGTTATATATTTGCAGCAAATATTGTACAAAGGTTGTTGAGTGAGGTGTCTATGAAAAGGTTATGATTTGCTGGTTATGATTATGCTATCTGTATGCATGTATCATTTTTTATTTTAAGTTGTAAGTATTGGCTCTATACTTGGATTTCAAATGTTTGCTCCTGGGGTAACACCCACAAAGTAGCTCACCAGCACATCTTGGAGAACTGTTCAAATTAAGTGGCTCATCAAGAAACACTTGATTGAAAATGGACCATGGGAGACGCCCATCTACACTGAGTGGATGGTCATGTAAATGTGCTGTCCGGAGTGTAGGTAATGGCTTCCTGCAATGACTGAGGGAAAATGGGCATGAACATATGATTTGCCCATGTGACTCCAAACTCCATCTTGTTGCTGTAATTATCCACAGTAAGAAGAATGGGGTGCCCTCCACTTGGCAAAAACTATAAAAGGCCCTGGAAACACCTCCATTTTGTCTTTATTCCTGCTTCTTACCTATGGAGGAACTTTGCTACAAACTGAAGCTCTGACCAAAGGACTGAAAGACCCATCCAAGCTGTGGAGGTACTCCAGAGATTTGACTTAAGCTAGCAGTTTATTCCATCACTGCTACAAGCCTGAACCAAGAACTTTGTCATTACTGTATGTAACTGACTCCTTTAACTCTCACATTTTTTTCTTTCTTTCTTTTTATAAATAAACCTTTACATTTTAGATACTAAAGGATTGATATCAGTGTGATTTTTGGGTAAGATCAAAGTTATATATTGACCTGGGTGTGTGGCTGGTCCTTTGGGATCAGAAGAACTTATTATTTGATGAGACTGGTTGTAAAGAACCACTCATCTCTGAACCCAGTGTTTTTGGTGGTGAAATAAGACCTGGAATGCCTGAGGAAACTACCTTTATGTTTTCTTGCTAGCCAGTGTGGTGAAACAGGAGTTTACTTTTGTGGCTGTTTTGGTATATCTTACAAAAGAATAACCACCAGTTTTGGTTGGGTTTGCCCTACTCCTCAGCAGTTCGTCCTGAATTTGTCATCCTCGGGTGTGACACATTAAGGCATGGTTACAATGGGATCCTGGAACTGATGACCCACTTGAGGAGAGGAGATAGTGCTGAAGAGGACCCCTCACTGATTATATCATTATTACTATTATTTATTATTTTTATTACCATAGTGACTAAGACCTCATTGCGATAGGTGCAGTAGAAACACACAACAACAAGACAGTCCCTACCCTACAGGGTCTTACATTCTAAATATAAGACAAGAGATGACTCATGAATATAACTAGATGGGGGAGTACAAGTAAACAATGAGACAACATTGGTCAGCATGATAGGCAGTGGTCTCTGCACACTGGCAGCCTAAACATAGTCCAGTTTTTAATAAGCATCATGGCAAAGGAAAGTTTTGAGGAAGGATTTGCATGTGGATAATGAGGTGGCTTTGTGGATATTTATGGGGAGTGCCTCCCAAACATGAGAGGGAGCATGGGAGAAAACACAAAGGTGTTGGTTTTTTAAATTTAACAAAAGGGGCCATGGAGACCAACATCAGCAGCTGATCAGGAGTGAGCACTAGCAGCTCAACAGCAAATGAGAGATGATAGATAGAATGCAGACTGACTGTGAAGGGTCTTGAAAGTGAAGATAAGCAAATCTTGTTTGATACAAAAGAGAAGAGGGAGCCAGTGGAGTGATATAAAAAGAGGGGTGATATGGTCAAAGTGATGCAATAGGAAAATGACCTTTGCAGCATCATTCTGAATGGATATGGGTGAAGTAAGCTTGCATTTGTTAAAGCCAGAGAGAATGACGTTATGGTAATTGAGACATGAGATGCTGAGAACTTGGATGAGAGGTACAGTTCTGTGTGTATAGATAGGAAAGGGTGTATCTTAGACATGTTATGCAGAAAAAACCCCAACAATATATAGATATAGCCTGTATGTAAGAACCTAGAAAGAAGCCTGAGTCAAAAAGGATGCCCAGGTGATGGGCCTGAGTGACAAGTGTTGTCCACACTGATCAAGAAAGAAAGAAGCAGGTTCATAGGCATTAAGGGTAGTCCCTGTCCTGGCATGTTAAAATGGAAAAAATCTTTGTGATGCTGAGGCCACCTCTTATGCTAATATAATACCAGTATGCCTTTGTAATAGATTTCATAGGTACTTGTTGAGCTCCCAGTACAGATGGATTATGCAGAAGTCAAATTTGGCTTTGGCATTGCAGAAATTTCCCACTGGGCTCAATTATCAGAGTGATCTTTTTGATGGTTATGTAACCTTAGTGCTCATTGAAAACATAGATACTACAGCCTTAGACCCTATTCTGTGTGACAACAACTTTTTGATGTCATAGTGGCCATGATCAGTTTTCACCAAAAAGGCTAGTAGTGATCGGACATCTAATATAGTGAACACCCATGAAAACGAGGCAGTAACTGAGGCTAAAATAGGGAGAGAACAAGTTAAAAATTACTTAAACAAGTGACATGTCTTTACGTCACCAGGGCCTGATGAAATACATCCTAAAATACTCAAGGAGTTGACTGAGGATATATCTGAGCCGTTAGTGATTATCTTCAAAAACTCATGGAAGAGGGGAGAGATTCCAGAGGACTGGAAGAGGGCAAATATAATAGCAATCTATAAAAAGGGGAATATGAACAATTTAGGGAATTACAGACCAGTCAGCTTAATTTCAGTACCCAAAAATATAATGGAGCAAATAATCAAGCAATCAGTTATCCAATAGCTAAAAGATAATAAAGTGATAAGTAACAGTCAGCATGGATTTTTCAAGAACAAATTGTGTCAAACCAACCTAATAGCTTTCTTTGATAGGGTAACAAGCCTTGTGGATGAGGGGAAGCAGTACGTTTGGTATATTTTGATTTTAGTAAGGCTTTTGATACAGTCTCACACAGGGGTGAAAGTAACTTATGGGACTTACCGGTACTGCCAGAGTCCTGAGGGGGGCGTGGCCTCATTCATAAGAGGCATGGCCTCATCTGTAAGAGGCGTGGCCTCTTAAGATTTAAAGGCCCTGGGGCACCAGCTGTGGCTGGGAGACTGAGGGCCTTTAAATCAACCAGGGCTCCCAGCTGAAGAGGTGGCTGGGAGCACCCCAGGGGGGAACCCCGAGTTTTGCCACTGGGACCAGGATTTAAGGGCCCAGAGCTCCTGCCGCTGAGGGGAGCCCTGAGCCCTTTAAATCCTGGCCCCAGCCCGGCTGCCAGAGCCGTGGCCAGGATTCAAAGGGCTCTGGGCTGCCCGCAGCCGCGGGGAGCTCTGAACCCGTTAAATCCCAACTCCAGCCCGGCCGCCGAAGTCATGGCTGGGATTCAAAGGGCTCTGGGCTGCCCGCAGCTGTGGGGAGCTTTGAGCCGTTTAAATCCCGGCCCCTGCCCGGCTGCCGGAGCTATGGCCGGGATTTAAAGGACTCTGGGCTGCGGGGAGCTCTGAGCCCTTTAAATCCCAGCCCCAGCCCAGCCACCGGAGCCGCGGCCGAGATTCAAAGAAAATGTTCCTAAAGTTCAGTGACACAACCTCCCAAGAATGAATATGCAGAGGCCACCTCAATGAAGAGTACACTTTAGCATTATTGAAGAAAGGCCTGAAAAACCAGAAAGGAGCATATCATGTTTTTCAGAAGTATCAAAAGTTCATTTTACAATACTCTTTAAAAAAAGAGTCCTATAAACTCAAGAGGATGTCAGTAAGGCTATACCTTCTAACTGAATGAAACTAATTCTCTGATGTTCCTGTGATGTTAATTCTTTAGTTTGCATTGCTAAACTAGAGCCAGAATAAAACCAACCAAATTTCTAGCAGTAGTATTCCAAATTATAAGTATATCATGTGTGGTTAGTTTCACAGTCCAATTACTCTTAGATATAAAATGACATCCCATAAGTACACATGATTTTTATTAGCTGTACAAATGTATTAGTGCAATTCTATGATATGATTGTTTGTGATGGCAGGGGGCAGGGCTCAGCAGCCCTGGGCTCACTTCCAGTTTGTTTCTTATGCTTCAGGGTTTCAGTCAGCCACTTGCAGGGCTCAGGAATTTTGTTTATTTTTATCTCTTTTCTCTGAAGCATCAGTGAGGGACACAGCTGGAGATGGGACATAGGATGGTGTAGGCCAGGGCTCTGAGGTGGCATTGAGCATTCTCTCTAGATATGTGGCTGGCAAGTTCTTGCTTACATGCTCAGGATCTAACTGTTCAACACCTGTAGGGTCAGGAAGGAATTTTCCTCAAGGTTTTTCACCTTCTTCTGCAGCATGTTGGTGCAGGCCATTTGACAGGATTACCTGGGTATACCTCACAATCATTTCTCTGCCATTGGTGTGGCCGTGGGCACTGGTACATCTCAGTCCCTTCTATTCTTTGTCTCTGGCACATAATAGTTTTGTTGGGCTGTAAGACTTTGTTCTAATTTCAGTGGTTGGTTTTAGTGTGTGGGTGCTGCATGGTGTTGGTGCCCGGTGATATTCAGAAAGTCATTCTAAATGATCTGGTGGTGCCTTCTGGCCTTAAACTCTATGAGTCTAAAAGCAATCATTTAATTTACTTAGTCAAAGGATGTAGAAGAATTACAATACAAAGCTTTAAAAAAAGCTGCAAAGGAAATATACTGTACCTTCACACTGCCTATTCCTCCTGTTTCTCTGAAATCCAGGCTTACACCGACAGAAAACAAATGATTTTGTTTGATTACAGTATGCATCATCTCCACAAGGATTCACATCAGCTTCACAGGTATATTCAGTGGGACCTATGGGAACAGACTTAAACTGGTAACATGGAATATCTATAAATGGTAAAATAATTAATTGTTAGAATTTCTCTTGTACTTTTTTGTGATGCATTCTATTTAATTAAACACATTTGACTATAACTACTAAAGCTGCTTGAATAGAACAAAAGATTTCTGAAATTTTAAATTCACTTCAGTCATGCTCACAATACTTCTGTGTTTAATTTCAACAAACATTTATGCAACTGATTATTATTGGCAAAAATATTTCAACAAGGTGTTTGTGGAAATGGACTGTTAAATTCTCACATATGGCTGTCCACAAATGAAGTGCCTGAACTCTCATCCAGTTAGGGAACAGAAACAATACCATGTTTCTTATCTACCCTACCCAACTAATCAACACTGATAGATTATGGCATATTTGCAGATAACTACATTTGTGATCACGCCAAAACATTTTTAAAAACCACAATCACACATACAAAAATCCTCTCAAACATCTCTGAATAACAAACAAATATAGGAAATTGCAAGCTGGCTGTGGATATTCCACATGCAAAAGAAGAAGCTTAGTATGTCAGATAAATTATTCATTTTTTGTCACTCACCTTTAGTAAATATCCAGTTGTATTTTAGCAGTGGGTATTTTACTGATTATATGCATTTGTTCAACTATGTATGATACAATCCATCCATATAACTAACATGTAAGAACCTTAAACTTTCTTCCATTCTGTGGGGAACTCTAACACTAAGTTCCGGTTAAAAAACAAACACACACTCATATTCTGCAGGACGAATGAATTTTAAGATTACTGTATAACAAATACTTTTATTTCACTATGGCTAAAATGATACCAAAACCATAAAATAGTGGTACACATCTTTATGTGTATCATTTTTTTTATTATTATGGAGGCTACACAGCATAAGAACAAGCTCAAGAAGAATTATTGCAGCATCCACTAGCACATTAATTAAGTATCTCTTGGTATTTCCATGATGAATCTTTGCAAAGCTTGTCCATTGGTACACCCCCTCTCTGGCTAAGGAGATGGACATGGTTATAGTCGAGTGGGCACTAAGTTTCAGTGGACAGGAAACTCTGTAGCTTTGTAAAACTCCTGGATAATGAACTTTATCTATTTGGCTATGATATATCTGGATTTCACTGTACTCTTGAAGAGAAGGAAAATAGATTCAGCTTCTTTCTCAAATCTCAGAAAAGGTTTTTTCCTTTCCTTTCCTTTAGTTCCAAGTTGTGATAAACTTGAAAGGGAAGAGTCCTGAATAAGTAAAAGGGGGACAGAATTTTTGGAAAAAATAAGGGTAAGTGTGAAGGACCAACTTATTACTACACAAGACTGAACATGGAGGACAGTGGAAAGCTCTCCCATTCTCTTGACTGAGGTGACCATTACCCAGGAAACTATTTTCAGAGACTTGCATGGTGACAGGTATCAAGTTTTTTCATGAAGTTGATGGATTTCCACTTCATACAGATAAATGAAGTGCCTTGCATGGTGACAGACTCGAATGAGAAACTGCAGAATTTGAATTAATTTGCAAACTTGACACCATTAAATTAGGCTTGAATAAAGACTGGGAGTGGATGGGTCATTACACAAAGTCAAACCTATTTCCCCATGCTAATTTTCTCCCCTACTGTTACTCACACCTTCTTGTCAATTGTTGGAAATGGGCCATCCTGATTATCACTAAAAAGGTTTTTTTTTTCTCCTGCTGATAATAGCCCACCTTATCTGATTACTCTTATTATAGTTAGTATGGCAACACCCATTTTTTCATGTCCTCTGTTTATATACATCTTCCTACTGTATTTTCTACTGCATGCATCCAATGAAGTGGATTTTAGCCCACAAAAGCCTATGCTCAAATAAATTTGTTAGTCTCTAAGGTGCCACAAGTACTCCTCGTTCTTTTTATGTTGAGAGAGAGAACTGCAGAGCCTCAAAGAAAGATTTATACAATCTGAGAAGGTCCAAGTTCATACTCCTCAGACTTCACAGGAGAACTAACTTGAGGGTGGAGAAAGGGATAAGGATCCCGACATAAGATTACTCTAAAAATCATACTCTTGACAGAGAACCAGAATCTCATAGAAATGCCTGTTCATATAAGACTCTCAGTTTGCTTGTCATATCAAAGAAGTTTGAAAAAGCCTGAATAAATGTATTATCAGGCTTATCCGACTAAACCTTTGATCAAATTTGTCCATCCCACAAGTTGCAAGGACATAAATGGAAAAATGAAGAGATTGGCTGTGAAAGCCACTCTCATACATTCTAGAATTATTCTAGCTCATATTGAGTTAATTATAGCTGCATGAATTTAGGAAACAGCTGGCTTTCTTAGCATATACTGCAACCATCCTAAGAAAACAACCCCAATGCCACAAGGTACTATAATTTAATGTATTTTCTGCACAATAAAAGTATGTTAATAAAATGTAGGTGTATGAAAGTTATTAGCCTATTTAATTTATTTAAATAAAATATATCTGACTCTAGAAAGTCCTGAAAATCTGTACTACCAATGTTTGGATGATTTTTTTTAGTCAGCTTAGTTTCAGTGATTTTGTTTCAGATCAAGAATTTCATATCATAAAACCTTTTTATTTATCTTGATAGAGAAGAATAAGTGTGAAATGAAATATAATCAATTTAAACAGCTAAACCAGCTCAAAATAGATTGAGTCACTCCTTGGAGGGTCAGAGATTTCTTCTCTGTAGCAAATAACTATTATCTTGAAAAGTTGATAATGTTCTTCATATTCTACTTTGAACAGTTAGTGTCAGCTATATTAGTTTGGATACTACTTAGGTTAGCTTTTTCATGTTAATAAAAACTCTATTTTGTTGGGTAGGTTCTGCATGAAAGAATACAGTTTCATTGTATTACTTCTTTTGTGCTACAAGCATGAAAAATTGATAGCTTATCAACCAAACTCACTTATTTTGCATCCTTGCTCATCTGAACCATCTCCACAGTCATCAAACCGATCACACTGCAGCTCCATGGGTATACATTTCTTATCACTACAAGTAAACTCATCCTTTTTACAAGGTTTTGCTTTATACGGGATCTTATCTAAATAATCACAAATGAAAAATCACAAGAAGATTAGCAATTCATATTGTTTAGAGTACTTGCACATAAAAATGGAAATGACCATGAAGCATTAAAGAGTTGCAAAGATGTCAAGCCTAATTGTCTTGAGAGTTAAATTATGACCCAAAAGCTTTCAGTTAAGCTTTTCATAAGTACAATTTAATCTTTGTAATAAAATTTGCCTTTATCTGCTTTTTTAATCAAATGCCTTAAAAGGTAAATTCACCTACCACAGTGATCTTCATCTGAGTTATCACCACAGTCATCAATCTCGTTGCAAATCTGTTCAGGTCGCAGACAAACCCTGTTGTTTCTACATCGGTAGGGTCTTGTAGGTGGGCATGGAAATTTGACTGTATAAAGAAAACATCAGATAGCAGCCATTAACATAGAATAATAACAATCTTTTGTACTTGTGCACAAGCATCCCTCAGTTGCTCAAAAAGCTTACTGTCTTTGTGTTGGTGCCTCCTTCCAGTGTGGTAAATAAGCACTGGATGTGTAAGTATTGCATGATTTTATGCCCTCCTGGTGTGATGAGCTGGCATTTAAGCAGTTGTTACTTTATGAACATTTTATTATTTTACAAGGCTGAAATTAGAATTTTGGGGAGGGCAAATGAGATAATTTTTAAGGTTGTAAAATAATTTAGTTGACTTTTTAAAAAAAAAAAGGAGGCAGGATATTTTGGAGTTGCTCAAAACCTTATATAGTGTTGAAGAAGAGCCCAGTTGCTTATGCTAACAATTACATAAGTTGTCAATAGAGAGCTGGAAAATGTTCATAGTGGAAAAACATTGGCCAATTCGAGTTTCTACCTCTTTCCCTACACTTAAACTTACAAGAGATAAAAGACATCTGCTAGAAAAATATAAACATTAACAATCTTAAATAAATTAGTTAATAATACATATATTCACAATTCTTTTAACCATAGATCTCAAATGACTTTACAAAGGGGAGTAAGTATAATTGTTCCCATTTTATAGGTAGGAAAGCTAAAGCATAGAGTTGGAGTGACTTGTCCAAGGTCATGAAGCACTCGCACAGCTTGGACCATAACCCAGGGTCTCTTGATTCCTTTTTTCCATGTATTTATCACATAATCTCACCATCTCTATATTGTTTCCTCTTTCCTGCCCTCATCATTTTGATGTATTGTTTTCTAGTGGTTTATTATGCTCTCACTTTCAGAAGCAATCTCTCTCTTTAATTGGTTTATGTTGTTCATATTTGCCCCATTCTCAATTTTCCATGCTTGTGTCATTTTTCATGTCATAGTGTCTTTGCTTTTTGTCATCTTTCTGTTATTTCTATCCCTCCACTCACTGGGATCAATGTTTTATTTTTTCTCTGCTAACAGTGATGACCACTGCTGAATCTTGAGAGTCAGTTGGGACCTCCCTTCCTGTACTCGCTCATAGACCAGAAGCTGAGCAGGCTGTCCTGCTGATCCGTCCCTCAGTGGAAGCCACACAGGTTGCTTAGAGGAGCTGGTTCAGTTGCAGGTATCTAGTTGATGGCACTAAGGGCTCATGACAAAGCTAGTTTCACTTATGAAAGCTCCAGTAAACACTCAGATTGTTTAGGGCTCTACTCTAAAATTGAACAAGTTGTAGTGAAAGATTGGTGCTTGCATGTCCATTAAACTCCAAATCCTCTAGGAAAAGATGGGTGAGGCTTAGAGGTATTTATGTAGGAGGAAGATAGTGGGAAGCAAAGTGAAGTAGGGTCCAGAGCTGGTTCTAGTGGGAAGCTACCCCTGGGAGATATGCAGCTGACTGTCCTCTGATCCTGGTTTTCCTCGTTGACACTGCCTTTCCCAGCTCCCCACCACCCCAGCCTCCTAACTGCTTCAAGAAGCAGAGGAAGGGAGTGAATCCAGGGGGGCAGTCTCAGTGAGGTTAAGGGCCTCCCGTCTACCACAGACCCAACCCTAGCCATAGATCTTCCCCAACTCCAACCTAACCACCTCCCACACCCTCCTGCAGCTCAAGGACCATCCCTCTGCCCTGGAACAAATGGCTGCACTTCCACAATGCCCCTCCTCCTCTGACTCCTGCTTTGGCTGGGGTCCAAGGCACAGCAATGGTCCTGGGAGTGTTATGAGTTCATTTATTCTTGGTAAATGGAAGTGACTTCTCCAATACTGACTCAGAGATGTACCAGAGTAATTGTAAACCCCATTTGAAAGAAAAAAAATAGGTATTTGCTTATTGCCATTTCTGATTTTAAAATCTCCACTGGACTGTAAAATAATATAATTTAATATGTTTTTTTTTTATCTAACCCTACTGTTTTTATATCCATATTTAATACAAACCTTTAAAAGTCAAAAGAGGAAAAGCATAACTTATTTAGAATCTTGGACAGAAAAGACATAGTGAAGTGAGTTCTATATATTCCTAAATTGAGGGTTGTAAACTGTACATATTTCTACTTCACTAATTCACTTCAGTGCCACGGAATACAAAGCATTAAAATAACAAAAGGCATACCACACATTTCAGGGACTTCATCTGAGTTGTCTCCACAGTCATCTTCTCCATCACACACCCAAAAATGGAGTTTACAAAGTGAATTGTTGCACAGAAACTCATCGGCTTTACATATATTTCCCCCTTGAAGAAATAAATAAATTGTGAACTCATGGTATAAATAAAACAAATACACCCTATTTTCATTTGTCCATATTCTGCTGTAAGATAATGAAACATGGAGCATTATTTAAAGGGCCAAATCCCATGGGGAAGGCTTGGGAGAGGCTTGCAGAAAGGGGAGATGGCCATTCAATACATTTTCCCCAACATAGCATAGCCACTCATTGCTCTTTCTTTGCTTTGTGGCTCCTGTAATGGAGCCAAGTTCAGTGTGACTTTGAGGGGCTAAGGCAGGAAAGGAGGTACAGGAGTCAGGAGACAACCACCCCATGTAGCGTGTTCCCCTTGAAGTTATTCAGCCTCTATAATAGTTGAAATATCTTAGAATCATAGAACCATAAAGTTAGGAGGGACAGAAAGGGTCAGATAGTCTAAGCCTCTGCCAAGAAACAAGATTTGTTGTGTCTAAACCATCAAAGACAGATGGCTATCCAGCTTCTTTTTGAAAACCCCCAGTGAAGGAGCTTATTTTAATCTTCTATGCAGCTTTTCTTTATTGCAGAAGAGTTCTGAGGGCAAAGGACTTGAGTACATCAGGACACAATGCTGCAAGGTGCAAGTGGAGAAACAAAAAGAAAGATTCCAGGTTTGTCCTAAATGGATTGTGAGGTTCCAACTTTGGCTCTCCATTCCTCCTCCTAAATCCACTCTGCCACAGACCATATATTCCAGAAGTGATAGAGCAATAGAGCATAACAGCCCAACAAACACCTTTTGTGTCTTTTCAGTAACAGAGTGGACGGGTTGGGTTTGCTTGTTAATTCAGCTAAAAAAGGACCATTAAGAGACACGGGACAGAAGTTACTTTATATATTATATAAGCTTAATTCTAAAAGTCTAAGTATTTATGGTATTTCCTCCTTTTCCAATATGCCGGACTCTTTCTTGAAGTGGTGTAACTTGTATTCTACTAAAAACACTTCAATCAGCATTTAGATTATTAAATATGTTGTTCATTATTTTGTTCATATATCAATTATATCACAATACAGAATTGATTTTCTTTATCAAATTAACAAGAAATTTAGTAAACAAGAACAGGTGTTTGGGTTGTTTTTTTTTTAAACGATTAAGAACATTAGGTAGATTGCCATGCATACAGAATACAAACAAAAGAATAATTTTCCATGTTTACTAGGTTTTCAGTTCTCTAACCTAAGTAATATAGTCATTTCTGTTTTGTTCAAGGTTTTTAATAATCCATCCACTTTAAGTTTTCACAATAGAAACAGATGTTGTAGTATTAAGAACAGCTTCTGACTTCTTGTATTCATTTGTGGTAGCAATAGCTAGTGAAATGACAGGCTTAGTTGCTATTTCAATTTAAGGATCAACACTATTTATCTGTTTGAATATCTATTTAATTGACAATAACTCCCCATTCTTTTAAAATATGCTAAAATGTTTGAAAATTTCTCTTTACAAATCACCTTTTTTATGAGTTGCATACAGGGGTTTCCCCCCTTGACCACTACACAAGTCATCAGTTTTTTTCTCCTTACATAATATAGCAGTTACTGACATCTGCTTGACTCTTTAGGAGGGTTCTCAAAGAACTGTTAGAGTCACTTTATATTTTCATTTGCACTCTGGACTTGTTTAAACTTTGACCTTCTAGGATGCAAATTGTTTTCAAATGTGAAAAGTGTAACTTATATTGGTGTAAACAAGCATCAGTCAGTTTGGACTAAACATTTGATGAAGTGGGATTTGTTCTGTTTTGTGCTTTACATAAAAAGACAAAGTATTGCTACCTGTTTACACTGCATCACATTGTTAAAGCGGTATAACTAAAGCACATAAAAAGGTAGCTTTAACAAAGACAAAAACTATTTCTTTACACTTTTAAACTTTATTGATCAGTTTCTTATAATGATTCATGCTTCATCACTTGCAAATGTGATACCCTCCTTACTTAATATTTCTGTTTCCCTTTGTAATTTTAAATACCCTCACAAAACATCCCCTTTTCCTAGTTTTAAAGCTACTTATTCTAATGATTTGACTTCTTTCATTTTCTTCTTCTAAGTCCAATATTTTGTTCTGAGTAAAGATAACAGTTGCTGACTTGTTTGATTATGTTGTTGGTTATTTGTATTATTTTGTATTGCACAAGGTCTTTGAAACTAATAGAGTTTGTTAGAAGTATTGTAAATTACTCTTTTTTAGTATGATCAATGTAGAATGTTTGTATCAAATCAAATAGCTTAATTAAGAACAATGGTCTTGATTAAACTCCTCATTCTAAAAGAAAGGATGCTGTTGGCAAAGCTGTTTACGTGAGGAGCCTTTAATCTTGGAAATCACTTCCCCCTGCCATTTGCTGACCTTAATGATACCTTGAAAATCTAATCTTTTCACCCCAGCTGGTGGAGGATCGAGTATGGTGATGATCTGTATATATGTTTGGGGTACTTTATTTATTTCCACCCACAGACACACACTTTACAATGGGGACAGCTACCAGACACCAAAGCCCACACATTCTAAGCTTCTGAGGCGTCCTTTAACTCTCTTAGGCTTATCTTTCATTCTTATGAAACTTAAGAAAGAAATTCCCAATGACATTTCTATTGTGGCACTCATATTATCCCTGCCAGTTAGGTGATTAACATTCATCACGTTGGCTCATCATTCATGGTGGTAAATAATGATAAGGAAAAGTCAATTCTGCATAGATGTCTGGATCAAATGGTAAGCTTGGCTCACTTGAACAACATGCATTTTTATACAACTAAATGCAACACCATTCATCTGGGAACAATTAATTTCACTATCGCTTTTAGGATTGGGAACAAGTAGTTGCCAAGATGCTGAATCATGCATTTTTCTTGTTAAGACTTGATTATGCTTTGCTTTACTCTCCTGTGACACACAAGACTCTATACATTACACTTACTGAAAAAAGTCACGTGTTGGAGGCTGGCATCCCTATAGTGACAGAGTTAAGATTGTAGTTTGTGGTGTATGGTACTTGAGGCAGTCATTACGTGGAGGATTAGAGCATAAGTACTGTTATGTGGTTTACCTTTTCATTTCTATCCCTCTGGAGGAAAATTGTGTGCAGAAGCTTTTTAATGATGTTCTATTTGCTTTTACTATTTCAACCTTGCCTTAATAAGTGAGATTAGTATGGGATTTGTCAGTGCTCAGCATCTGTGAAAATCAGACCTTCTATTTAGGTGCCTAATTATGTATTTAGAAGCTTGATTTTAGGCTCAGATTTGGACCTAACTATTTAACACTTAGGTCCCAATACTCCAACTTGTTCTTTGTGGGTGGGCCCTCTACTGTAGAGCCCCTAAATGGCACAGGAGTCCACCCACATGGAATTAGTTGAAAGATTGGGGCCTTTATTTTTTTCTGTTTTGTTTTACTTTGCAGCTTGTTTGAAAAATGTAGAGCTCTGTATATTAATGTTGCCTAAACTGGCTATAAACTATCGACTTTTTTAACATTCTGAATTTTCTTCTTTGATAATACTTGTGCTGAAGGCACATTGTTTTCTTTCCCATGGAAGAAAAAACTGTTATACAAAGTGAAAGAATTAAGCAGCATGATTGTGACATTGCAGCCAGGCATTTGAGGAACAGCTGTAATGTCTTTGTAAGAAGGGATCACAGAGCCTTCATTTAATCCACTTTAGTATGCTCTGGGGTGCTGCTAATTTATTATAGGCTTAAATATAAATAAGTAGAGAAAAATCGAGAGTTTACCATTTAGGGACAAGAACAACGTCTCACCTCTTTCACAGTTGTCTTCATCACTGTCATCCACACAGTCATGGATTCCATCACATAGCCATCTGATGGGGATACAGTGGGCCTTATTTTTGCATCGAAACTGATCTTCTTTACATTCTGTTACACAATCCATCTGTTTAAATACAGATGTGTACTGCATTATTCATTAACAATAACAATACAGTTATAGACAGACCAAGCAGAATTCTTCAAGGCTGTTAGAATTTAATTGCCCTGGCTGCTGCTGCTTCTTTACTATTAACAATACAATTGAAATTGCTACTGAATTTCAGGTCGAGATCTGGAATATAAATGTTCTGATATTATATGTTTGCATATTTTGCTTTATCATTTGGTGGTGAAAACACTGGGCTCATGGAATTAATTCTTGTTTTATTAATTTTCAGTGTCTAAACTTGTTGATTGTAAACCTCACATCCGATGGTATAAGGGGCTCAAAAGAAATGCATCAGTTACCTCATCAGAGCCATCAGCACAGTCAAATTCTCCATTACACCTCAAAGATGCTGAGATACATCCTCCACTGGCACACACATACTCGCTTGAAGAGCAGGTTGGAGATGCTAATTACAAACATCAATTTTAGCATTAGCAATTCATAAATAAGTAACTTCATATTTCAATGTTAGTATTAGGTAAACCATATTAGATAAACAAATATTTTGTTGTAATTTACAATATTTTGTGAAAATTCCATAATCTATAATTATGGTGCCTGTTTTGACAAAAAAGAAGTTGCTCTGCTCCTTAAAGGCACTGTTAAAAAAGTTGCAAGTGTATTTTTTTTATGGCAAAAGTACTTTTTTATTGTCTTCATGCTCCGAAAGTTCTGAGTAACAGACAACAGGATGTTAGTATGGAAACCTCTTAGGCAACCTTGACCACAGTGATAACTACCTCTATCACTCTAATATAAATGTGTATTTTCAAAGAGAAACAGTAACATAGAAATACAATAGCAATAATAACAACAACAAACAACAACAATAATAATAAAATTAAGTAAAACATTTGCACTAATATACCATCTTCCGGCTAAAGGATCTCATACATTTTGATAGCTAATTGGGATTTAAGTGACCCACAGGTCTTGTGCAGGCCCTCTGTAAACAAGGGAATTTTATTAATTAATTAATTAAGCACAATTCAGATCTCAGGCCTCTCAATCCCAGCACTGGTTTTAGGGAGGTGTGTGGTCATGATGGATGCTTTGGAAGCCAACTTTCTGGGGTAACAAATCATCATATTCAGGGATTCCAAACCCTTCCCCTGCCTTTTTGTTTGTTTGCACATTTTGAGTGGGGTGGACACCAAAAACATTTTCCACTCTAAGCAAGATATGAGGTGAAGGACACCATACATTTAATACAAACGATCTGAATAATCTAAAGAAAATGTGTAGTAAGAGTAGAGTATAATTTGTATTTATACTGCATCAGAATTGAGAGAGGCACTTTATACTGTAAAAATGACAAGGTTCTCATCCCAAAGACTCCACATTCTAAGGCACTCAGTTATGCATACCCAGATCTGTGGGTATGGGCCCTGGTGCCTCTGCAGAGTAGGAGTGACTTCAGTCAGACTCTGCATGGGCACAAAGGTCAGCACTAGCAAATTACAGTACAGGATCAGGACAATACACAATGAAACTAACAAAAAATTACATGCATCTTGTATATTGTTTCCAATATAAACATCAGAGGTAGAGGGTAATTTGACAAAAAACAAAACAGCTCATGTATTTTTTTACAACTGTACAGAATAATATAAGGTAAATAGAACATCTCTTCTAAATTTTAATAATGAATACTAATATTATTAATAATGCATAACCCTAACATCTGAAGATCTTATAGTACCTTATTATGCTTTAAACACCACAGTCCTTATATGAGGCAGTTAACCATTATTATCCCAATTTTACAGCATGGAAAACTGATTAAAAGGCAGACTAAATGTCTTGCCTAGTTTTACACAGGAACTCTTGTAGTAGAGCTCAGACTAAAAATGCTCGAACTCTTCTCCTAGTATCATATATGCACCACAGGACAATATTTCCCCCCTTCTCCTACGCCTTCTGTTTGCTTGCTCTGTGGATGCCCAGCCGCAAGCAGCAGTAACAATTTAGTTCACGAGCACTGTGGTTTGCTGCACCCAGTCCTCAAGCATACCATGTCATTCAGGGATATAAGCCAGGGGTTCTCAAACTGGGGGTCAGGACCCCTGAGGGGGTCACAAGGCTATTACATGGGGGGTTGCAAGCTGTCAGCCTCCATCCCAAACCCCGCTTTGCCTCCAGCATCTATAATAGTGTTAAACATATAAAAATGTGTTTTTAATTTATAAGGGGGTGTGTGTCTCACACTCAGAGGCTTGCTATGTGAAAGGGTTCACTAGTAAAAAAGTTTGAGAATCACTGGTCTAAGCCATTGGGATGGATGGTCAGACCCTAGGAGCTCTCTAATTCGTATCAGGAAATGTAATGTGAAACTAAATCAGTTTTGCAGAAATTCTTTGCAAAAAGGAGCACATATACAACAAACCAATGAATTTTCTACTGAGCCATGTGCCTGTTATTTCTGATATCAGTCATCTTGATTTGTTTACTCACTTTGGGCAGGTCTACACCAAGGGCGGGAGTCGAACTAGGGTACGCAAGTTCAGCTACGTGAATAGCGTAGCTGAATTCGAAGTACCCTAGTTCGAACTACTCACCCGTCCAGACGCCACGGAATCGAAGTCCGCGGCTCCAAGGTCGACTCCGCCACCGCCTTTTGCAGTGGTGGAGTACCGAGTCGACCACGGCGCTTCCGGAGTTCGAACTATCTCGTCCAGATTAGACGCGATAGTTCGAACTCCGAGAAGTCGAACTCACCGCGTCGACCCGGCTGGTAAGTGTACACTAGCCCTTTGTCTTTTCTCTTCTTCATATCTTTTTAATACTTTTATTGTTTTTCCTGGAAAATTTAATGATTTGTTATAGACACCTACCTGGTTCACAATTTTTCTCATCATCCCCAAATTTGCAGTCTTCATGACCATCACATTTCCATTTTGCTGATATGCACTGACCATTGGAACACTGGAACTGGTCTTTTGAGCAGCCAGGTTCACAGTATCGCTATTATAAACAAAACAATATAATTGAGTATATCTATTAATATAAAGGAATTATATAAAACATTTGCAAACGTTCAGCCAGTCAGAATGGCTAGGGCCCAGTTCTGCAACTCTTACTCAACAGTGAGAAGTACCTTGCTACACAATAAGATACTACTGATTGTGAGTAAAGATGGTAGAATTGACCCCTTAATTAGCAAAGCACTCTTTAAAAAGGGGTACCCCAGTTTTTGCAATGGGATAGCTTGCACTTCATTTGAGAGTCACTGTTAGTAGTATAATTATGTTGTCCTGATCATAATCTTGGCAGACTTTAACTTGTAAATATTAATGTAATTAACTCCTCCCCCAAACTATTATTAATATATTGATGCCTGTTCTCTATGGGGTGTCTTTACTTAATAAAGTGTTATCAAATGTAATTATTTACTTGTGAAACCATTTACCCTGTATCAAAATATATTAAAAATGTTTAAGCTACTTAGTGGATGCATAAAAATGTTCAATAGTAAAAGATGCTCAAAATAGGATGGCAAGACTAGAAGACTGAAACAAAAAGAATATCAGGGCACAACATCCTCAGTGGTAGCAAATTTCAAAGAAATCGGAGAGAAATGTATGAGATGTAGCAGAGCTATATATAATGATGGGAAACAACAATATTACAGAAAAAAAATTAAAGTTAATTTAACCATGATCAGATACAGCATAGAGCAACAAGCAGATTTGTGTGCATTTATCAGTGTAGGAAGAAGAATTCAGTTATGCTATCAATAAATAGCTTTAGTTTTATATATATATATATATATATATATATATATATATATAATCCTTTAGGACTGCTAATTTTTATATATATATATATATATATATATATATATATATATATATATATATATTTAGTTATATATATATATATATATATATATAACTAAATTAGCAATCCTAAAGGATTCTATAAGCTTAATTTATTTGATTTCTTAGAGCCATTTACAGCTCTAGAGTTATATGTATAATTCCCATTGCTCTCATTTGATAGTTACAATATTTACTCAGTAATATTTCTATATCTGAAATATTGTTTTTACCATCTGCTTATAGCCTGTGCTCCATCATCAAGGGGCTTCATTCCCTTTGTCCATGCAACTGCCACTGCTTTTAATAGGAGTTGCATAAGTTGACTTGAGGTAGAATGTAAATATTAGTAAATCTATAAACCAGTGGTCCCCAACGTGGTGCCCACGGGCGCTACGGTGCCCGCCGGGGCATCTATGTGCACCCATGTACTGGCCAGCGGACAAGCATCTGCCAAAATGCCACCGAGAAGCAGCAGCATGCAGAGGTGTCACTACCGAAACGCCGATGATTTTCGGCAGTATTTCAGTGGTGACGCCTATTAACGTTGCCGCTTCTCGGCAGCATTTCGGCGGATGCTCGTTCACTGGCCCTGGTCCTCAGTGGCTCGTTGTCCGGCGCTCGCCAGACTAAAAAGGTTGGGGACCAGTGCTATAAACAAATCATGTAAATACTGAAATTATCTGAGGCTGAGAAATATATGTACACAGACAGCATGATTGTCAGGTGACTATATTCTGCACTTGCAGCACAGGGAACAGAACCCACAACCTTTTCCTCAAAAAAAAAAAAAAGCTAAATGAGAATTTCTCTTATATATAACTAGTAACAGTTCTATTTTCCTCCCCCTCTCTGTGCATTCACCTGGTGGTTGTGATATCTGATGGTTAAGGATGGAGTTTTTTGTTGCTTCCCAGTGAGCGGGGAGGGAAACAAATCCTGCTTCAGCAAGCTGTATTTTGATCTCAGTTTTGTAAAGGATTTTTTTTTCTTTTTGCCTGTGAAGAAGCCTACCTCATCTGAGCCATCTGCACAATCATAATCCCCGTCACACCAGAATCTCGCAGAAACACAATCTCCATTTGCGCAGAGAAAGTCTTTCAAAGTGCAGGTTTGAGGCTCTGAAGGAAAGAAAATAATTAAATGCTTATAGCCTTAATATTGTTTTGAAACTATACACTTAAGTTCCACAAGGAAGGAATAGAAAATATTACACAAAGCAAACTACTTTTAGCCAAATAAATGTGAATGGTTTTTTAAAAACAGAAAATATTAATCAAAAAGTTGTCATAAGGACTTTTCATATGGTTAAGAATTTGTGCCAAAATAGTCTAAAAATAAAAAATCTTTGATTATGACAGATCCTTAGAAAGAATATCTTTTGAGCTAGCTCATAATTTTTCAAACAACTGTAAATTATGTTTGAAAATGAATAGACTTTACATTAAATTATATTATATTATAGTGCATAACTCTGTACATTGCCAAATGCTTTTAAATACTTATGAGCAGTTGCTATCCATATGCAGAAAAACAATCTACTGTTGGCAGGTTTGTTTTTTTGTTATAACTACTAGTTGTCACCCATTTTATCAAAGGGTCTGTCACAAGACTAGAAATGGAACTATTTCCAGGCCTGGTAATAAGAGGGGGGAGTAGAAAAAAAGGGACCCTAGGACTTCTGTGGCATATTTATACCTTTTTGTAAGTGTATAAATAGTTACGGACAGACCAAGCAGAATTCACATAGGCAGTTAGAATTTTATTGCTGAGGCTGCTACTTTTTTATTTTTTAACTGAGAAGAGGGATTGGTAAGGGTCTAAGATGGAATTGGAAGGAGGTAACTCCAAGTACAGTTGTAGATGGCATGTTCAATGAGCTTGGAGATGAAGGGGAGATGGGATGGTAGTTGGAGAAGCAGATGGGGCCAAGGGTGGGATTTTTGTGAGCAGGTAAACTAAAACATGCTTCTATTCTGGGGAAAGAAATGAATCAGAAGACAGGCAAGAGGTTGAAGAGAAAGGTGAGAGTGGAGGCGAGGCATAATGGGATGTGGGCCCCTGGAGGATTTAAAGGAGAAAAGCAGACAAGAAACTTCTTTATGAGTGATGAGGGAAAAAACAGGTTAGAGTAGAGGAAAAAAAAAATGGAAAAAAGGAGAAGGTCCTATCATATCTCATCAATTTCTTCTTTGAAGAAGTCAGAGGGATCTTGAGCAGAGAAGAAAGGTGCAGGAGTGGGGAGCTCCAGAGGAAGTGAAATGTGGCAAAATGGTTGCTGGGCTAAGGATTGTGGGATAGGATGTGCGTGCGGAAGTTGAGCTGATTAGCTATGGAGATGGAAGAAATTGAGGAAGAGACAGAGTATTCATAGTGGAGAAAGTCCACACGATTGTGGGACTTCTGCCTGAGACAGAGCAATGTGAGCACAGGAGTGAAAGAAGCAGATGGTGGAGGTGAGCTAGGAATATGAGTTAACTGGTGGAACCTTGTGATTAGAGAGAAGGAAATGAATTAGGAATGGTGGACAGCAAACTGTGAAGAATCGATAACTGAGTTAATGGAGGAAAGGAAAGAGGGCAGGGAAGAGGGCATTGAAAGCAGAGACAGTCATGGTTGTTGATGGATTGGGAGTCACTAAAGGACCAGATAGTAGGATGAAGAGGAGAAGGCAAGTGAGTTATGTTGAAAGAGCCAAGGTAGTCATCAGAAAGGGTGAATACAAAAAAAGAGATCTCAGTGATAGAGAAGAATTTGGTGAATACCAGATCAAGTCAGAGGCTGTTTTCCATACGACCTTTCATCTATGTATTGGGAGTCTTAAGTCCAAATTGTCTTGAGAAATTGTTCATCGATGTGGGAGCAAACAAATTATTGCCCAAATCTGAGATACATTTGAACCCTCACACCACTCAGATTACAGACACACTGCCTGTAAGACCTGAAAGAGCAGGTGGTCAGAGTCTCTCTTTTTAATGCAGCTGGTTTCTTAAATTTTACAGATGCGGAAGAGATAATATTGACATGGGACCAAGCTGTTACAAAAGAGAGCTCTAAGAGAAAAAATAGAGGAAACCAGAATTCTAGTGTAAAAATTATGTGCTATTTATTCCTAAAGGACTTGTTCCTTCTCTTCATAAGCAGTAGCTTCTGAGAGTGACTGCTATGAACACCTGTTCAGAAGCTTGGAATGAAACACACCCCATCTCTGTCAGCTCCTGTTGTAATTCCTTGCCACAATAGTAGTATCTACAGATCTTCCTCCTGATTATTTTCTGGGGTCTCAGTCATTTTTAACACCTCTGAACAGAACAGACTTAATCAGACAAACAGAGATGAAGACTAATGAGATCTGCTCTGTGCAAGGCAGAGCAAGGCTGAGTAGTCTTAAGTTCAGTTGGACTGATGCCGAAAATACTGTATCATAGATTGCTCAAACTTGTCACTAGTGAAAATCCACTGAAGCAGAAGTTGATGCCATCCACTCAGAGCAAGAATGAGATCCCAATTTACATGTACAAGACCTAGTAGAGCATTAGTCAGTGTGAATTATTATTGCAAGGATTCCGAAAGAGGGCATTGGGATTTTTTTCTTTTTTCCTATATTATGGTTAGTGACATACTTAGCAGCAAGATATTTTGAAGGATAGCATTCACACATAGATTAGTAGTCATCACTTTTCTCTGAAAACAATAAAGCAATCTAGTAACTGTCATATGACACTTTCCCCTTCCTCCCATATACATAAACTTTCTTTTAAGTGCCAATTGCATCCATAGATCCCCACCTCCTTTAAAAAAAACACTAACTTTCAAAATGGGAACAACATGAAAAAAAATTGGTAAGGCAAATATTTTCAAAAGTAGCTTATGATTCTGGGTGCCTAACTTTCAGAAATGCTGAGCATATTGCTGATCAGAGCTCCTACTAACTGCAACTAAAGTTGGATGCATTTAAGAACTTCTGGAAATTAAGTACAAAGAGTCTCAAGCAAAGCACCCCAAAACTAAAACACCTCATAATCAGAGACTAATTTTGAAAAATGTTGCTCAAGCATTTAAGAGCGAAATACATGTATATTGCCATCAGCACCAAGTAGTCTGACTGTTGAATTCTGCAAGATCCAATGCATCTATTCTTCCCATAAGCTCTGATTTTGCAAGCTGACCTTTGAAGGCAGACCCATGCACCTGTGCACAGCCCCATTATTGCAAAGCTGCTCTGTATTTGTGTAAAGGACAGACTAAGCAGATTGGATTGCAGGATCAGCACCTAAGTGTTCACATGTCACTTCCACTAGGAACATCATGGTGTGAACAGACCTACATTAACTGAACTAGTTCTGAAGTAGTTTTCCATACAAAGAGATCAAATGTTGACACTAGTGGATTTTTCAAGTTTATGTGCATATTTATCTTATTTTTCTTAAATCCACAGTGCATTGTGCATATATTTGAGCATTCCATTGTCATTTGATTCTGTTTCTGCTCAATATGCAATGGATTGGAGGTTCCAAAATATGATAAATTATGTTAAATAATTTGTGGAAAAAGTAATTCACATGCAAATATGTATTTGTCATGTTTCTGTACTGATTTTCAAAATGTAAGCAAATCAGGTTTTTTATACTGATAATGAATTATTTATAACCAGAGTCCCGATGCTGGGAAAAATGCAAACATTGCTTGAAATTCTCATTTGTCAGTTTGGAAAACAAATTTCCAGTGTCTCTGACATGTATCCATGTGATTTATTTGTGGACTTAGAGGGCTACTGTCACATCAATGTACAGAGTGTTACTGAAAGGAACACATATTGATAGTAATAATAGGTATTAACAGAGTAAGTTCCCTACACATAGAATAAAGGGCAGAAACTTCCCAATTCCTTTTTATGTACCAACTCCTTCCTGGGTAAGAGATTCTGTTGGACGACTGGAAAGCACTGGGGTTTTTTCTCCTGAAAACTCACCTCATATAATCACCTATTTCATTTGACTGTATTTCTTTTACAGTCTTGTACCATCTTATACAGTCTGAAAATGCATAAATATGCAGCTTATGGATATTTCCTAAAATGTATACATTTAAAAGGAAAATGAAAAGACCCACATGTAGATCAAGAAATATGAGTTCAGAATATAAAATTTACATTATAAAATTGATTTTGTAGGGTAAATCATCATACTAAATAGCATGCAATAACCAATTATTGATTACTGTGAATAAGAAAACTGCAGACAATGGAAGATCTGATATTGACTGCAAAGGAACAGGATTATGACCTATATTAAAGAAATGTTTAAAAAAAAAAGCTTAGAAATTATTACCTAGCAACAGTAACAGGTATTTCTACTTTGGTTAGTTTCAAGCCATTTTATATTATTTTCCTCATTTTGTTTCAATTTTATATGGATTTTATGTTCTTTGATTAATACCAGTAAAGTGTGCGCTACTTTCCTTTAGAAAGGAACAAGACAGCTGACTGCTTTGGAGTATTCTCTACAATAAAGATTTACCTGAAAAAGAAAATATTTTTTGATGGGGGTAAGCGTGAAGGGAGATAAAAGATGCCCTACACTTTGATTCCAATGTATTCACATTCAGAATTAGGTCACCAGGGCTATAAACTTCTTTACAACCTTCATTTAGTTGTTTAGGACGGGGCACAAATGGCTGATGGCAGACCTCCTTGGATTTAATGTTTTTAGAAGGACTTCCCAATACAAGATTATTCTTCAAGATAGGTATTTTATTGCGAATAAGCTTGGAATGGGTCTGAACTAAAGCCACTGAAGACAACAGAAGTCTTCCTAATGACTTCAGTGAGCTTTGGCTCAAGACCAACAAACACTGTGGTTATCAATTATATAAAAGTTAAGTGAAAGGCTCAAGACATTGGAAAAAAAAAGGTAGTATAGGCTTATGGGTTACAAGGGGTACACAGATAGGGAAAGAGTGATAAAGTTCAGTTACACTGTGCAGGAAGCAGAGTTAAGTCATACTAAAGAATGATTTTCACTACACAGGTATTCCATGTTACATTGATAGTAAATAATTCCATGAAAACCTGTTACACATTTGTTACATTTTCCAACAAATGCTCTATATCACTGCTAATAAAATCCTTTCCCATAAAACCCTGTGTGTCTGAAGATGTTATATAAAGGTAGATGTAAATACCTGAGCTGAATTTCTAGAAGGCAATTAGTGCATTTAGTACCCTTGAGAAACAACTCATTTTCTAATATAACTGCCTGACAAACTCTTTCTAAATTCATTTATGTCGTGAACAATTTATCGTCATATGAAGTGTAATGTATTTTGTCAAATGCTTTTGTACTTCTATTTTCATATATTTTTTGTTTCATTACAATTTGTTCTAGTAATAGTGAGATAGCATATAAAGATTTTTATAAATCTATTTCAAACACAGCAAGGCTAGTTTATACATTTTCCTGAGATATCATGATTTTGTAGGTTAATGCTTCGGGACCAATCTCCTGTTTTTTACTGAGATGCAAAACATATATTTGAGAAACCAAAGGAAAAGCTTTTACAAATATTGAGAAACAGCCAGAGGAGCATATAAGAGTAAAATTCACCATTATGCAGACATCCTGCACAAGGCCTATGTCTCTCAGTTCAGGGTAACTACACCTGTATTCCCCCTTCATGATCCAGCCAGGGCACCCACTCTTAGGCTTCTAGCTTCCCAGTCATCACTTCTCTTGGGAAGAGATGCACATCTCTCTCCTTCCTGAATGGGGTATTTCCAGGCTGTACAGCTCTCTCCACCTACACTGGGAATTCCTCAAAGAAATCAGTCTGTCTAAGCAGGCCTGCTTTACTTTTCACCTCAGGGATGGTAAATAGCGTAATTGCTACAGTTAAATTACCACACAGCTCTTTCTAAGCAAGCATATTTATTCTTGAGGTAAAAGAATTACAGAGAAACAACAAAAGAACCCACATGCATGCTAATAAGCTTACCAGAGATCACACAAACCAGGGCTCTGGTCAGTGAACAGTCCTTCAACACCCACCAAGGGGTTGTGCTGTGGTTACAAGTTCATAACTACCTTGGTTGAGAACAAGCACACTCATGAACCTGAGAGCCACTCCTTTATCCAGTTTGGGTCTCTGAAGAGACTGTGAATAGGTAATCAGCCAGACAATGGGATTTCTCTTCAACGAACAGCTTCAAAAGGATGGATCTGGGGGTGGGTAATTTGCATTCCCTGCCTCCCAGATATTTGCTAGGAATCCCACACAACTTTGTTTGTCTAAGCACATTGTTTCAAAGACTCCTTTGAAGAATATAACATCTCCCGGGGTTTATATTAGCCATATCTCCTCCTCAAAGAAGTTGCATAAAATTGCACAATACAATAATTCAAAAACATTTGCATTCTTAATACAATGAACTCCTAAAATACCTAAACTTAATTCATTAAGGTTTGTCCAAGATATTGCAGGAAATTACCATTTCCATCAGACTGTGTACCACATAAGTCTTGCTTTTTGGATTTAAATGGGAGTTACTCGATACATAGGCTGTGTGTATGTGTGTCCTTTATGCAGGATAAATTTAACCTATAGTCATTAGTATACTACAGATGTCTTTATCTGGGAGTCTAAAGAGCAGCTGAGGACTGAAAGGGAGGTTTAATTAGATCATAAATAAATACCAATTCATGCATAGCAAATTGAAAGTATATATTCATGATACACATGGTATTTTTTCTGCAAAGATTATTAATGACTTAAGATGTTGTATTATTTACTTCTCAAACTTTTAACCCTCAAACTTTGTGTGCATAAAGATAATTTTAGTTTTAGAATATATACTTCTACATTCAAGTTTCTACAGATCCATAACTTAGATGAAGAGCATTTGTAGCTATTAAAGTGAAGCATCCTCCTTTTCTTATGTATGTGACAATCAGCCCACAGACACCAATGGGAGTTTTATTCAAATAATAAGAGAAAAACTACTTGTGTGTAGCCTAGCTCCTCACTTTTAGTTAAACCATGCCTCCTTCTCAGTATCTTGAAACAAATACAAGAGACAAGTGGAACTGGAGATCTATGATGTTTAGAACATGAAAGAATAAGGCCAACTCACATATTATTTGGTTCAGAGGACTGTGTTAGTTCCGAAATCCAAAGAAATCACACTATTTTGAGAGCTGAAATATGGAGAAACTGACTGAAACATTATAACACTAAATGGCCTTTAATGATTAATAGAAGCCATGGAACACTTTCTCCTTTAGACAACACTTTCATCTGATACCTAAATCTATTGTATTTAAACATAGTACTGTACACAAAAGTTTCACATGTGGGAAGTGCCTAAATTATGCCCATAAATCTATATTTAGGATTATAAATTACATGGCCTGATTTTCAGAAGTACTGAGTACCTATGCCTCCAAATGTCTTGAATGTGGATTTGGGTGCCTAAATTTTGTCATCTACTTTTGAAAATTCTGACCAAAATGTTTTACTTCACAGGGACTGACTACAAATAACACATTCAGATCTCTGAAGAGAGGACATGAGGTCTTCCACACTGACTGGCAAAAAGCCAAGCATGTAGCCTTTTTTTGGATGTTATAATAAAGAAAGAAAAAAGGATAAGAACCCAGCTATTAAATTGTGGGGGTAGCAGTACAAAGCAATGTATGGGACTCTGTCTCTAAAATGCCTAACAATGATATTGGTGGCTAGATGTTGCCCCTTTGACTCATCATTACATTTCAGGGCTCAAAAATGAAAGGAACTCACCCCTTTCTGTGAAGATGTCACATATTATTCAGCTAAAGCTGGTGTTACATGTCTTTATTGGGAGTAGAAGCTAGCTCATACATTTCAAAATGTATGCAAGAAGCCCTCATCTTCACTCCATATTCACAGTGAGGAACAAGGTGAATTAGTCCCATCAGATTTAATGGGGACCAATTTTTGAGTAATGTGAATGTCAATGTGAATAAGGACTTCAGAAATGAACCTGATTAGATTTAAAATATGGAAGTTCCCCTACTGAATATACAAAGTGTAACAGGCTGGAAGTGTTTGCCTGAAAAACCTCCCATTGTTCACAGGTATCTATGCTCTTGGGAAAGTGTTATGAGGGTTTGCTGACTGCATGATGCTTCTGACTCATGGATATACCTGAATACAAGAAATATGGGAGTGACCCTCACACAGAGAAGTCAGATTAGCGATCATCAGTTTTTAACTTGCTCTTCACTTACCCTCTAACGATACTGTCATATGTCAAGGGTTCCACTGCATATTCATATTTTACAGAATAGTGCATGATACTCTCTTAATTGGCTACAGATCTTTATGGAAATAATTCAAATATGAGACTTTCAGAGTCATCGTTTTGGATTCAGGTCAACTGATTCTGAATGTGCCAGACTAAATGTGACTACAAATGACGATGCAAAGAGTAGGATAGATAAAATCAAATGGACAGCTTATCAGCATAAAAAAAGTTCCTTGTGTTTATTGAATAGGCTGCAAGATTTACTTACTGCAGTTTTCTTCATCTGAATTATCACCACAATCATTTTGGCTGTCGCATCTCCAGTGATCTGGAATACAGTTGTTGTTTTTGCACTGGAATTCATGAGGCCCACAGGTCTTTTTATCTGCAATGAAGATGCTACCATTTGCATCAATGTATTCCATAAAGGCAGAACTTAAAAGACTGCTACTAAAAGGGGTGGGATAATAATATTCCAAGATATACGACACTCATCAGTAGTGCATTCAGCAACATGACTACACATCTGTCACATGCTTCTCAAGATTCTATTGACCCATGACCAAAGCAACACTAATTATCATAAAATAAAAAAAAATTGTAAGCAGTGTTTTTGTAGCCATACCGGTCCCAGGATATTAGAGAGACAAAGTGGGCAAATATCTTTTACTGGACCAACTTCTGTTGGTGAGAGAGCTCAAAAGCTTCTCTCTCTCACCAAATGGGTCCAATAAAAGATATTAACTCACCCACATTGTCTAATAAAAAAAAATTGTCAGCTTTCAGTTTGGATTTGATACAGGAAAACGAAGACATTTTTAATTGATAAGTGGCTGTTCTGAAGCTTTTTTGAACTGAAGTAATGTGAGAAGTTGTATTACTCATAACATTTCAAATAAAAACCAAACAAACACGAGGTATAAATGCCACAGTATTCCACTGTTGCTAATGGTAGAAATTGTGAAACTGCTCCAAATTCAGAAGTAATGTGTATATTAGTGTAAAAGGGTCTAACTTAGATTCTCTTAGAGCTACTTATACCCATTATATTGATAGGTCATGGACTGTAAATTGGTACAAATTACACAGAGAAATAGGATGATGTAAGAAAGTATTTATGAATATGTTGAACAGCAGTGGTCCAAGTTCAGACTCCTGGGGGACATCATTTACCTCTCTCCATTCTTACCACTTATTCCTACCCGTTGTTTCCTATCTTTTAACTGAAGTGCCTGGCAATGCTTTCAGGATCATCTAACAATCCTTAATTTAATTTAAAAACAAGCCTTTTGTTATCTTAATCACACTGACTCTGTTTATAAAAAAAAACCAACCAAAAAAAAACCTCCCTGCCCCAAAGGCAGAAGTGAGGAGCTGCACAGAACTCACCACTAGGGCTTTGTGTTTGTCACGGAAGTCATGGAACTCACAGATTCTATGACTTCCTGAGACCTCCGGGACTTCTGCAGTGGCCAGTGCACAGGCTGCTCTGGGGGAAGCCACACCAGCTGCTGCTGGAGCGACTCTGCAGTCAGCCGCTCAGGTGGCTCCGCAGTCAGCCGCACCAGGCCCTCCTCCCTGCAGGTGGTGACACTGGTCCCCCAGAGCACTCCCCCCCGCCAGCTGCTGGTGCTACAGGCTCCCCCCACCTCGGCAGTGCCCCCCTCCTAAGATTCAATCAGGGATATTTATGGTATAAGTCATGGACAGATCACAGCCCATGATTTTTTGTTTCTTGCCTGTGACCTGTCCATGACTTTTACTAAAAATACCCATAATTAAATCATAGCCTTACTCATCACATATTACACTCACGCTGTATTGCAGTTAAGAGCTCTGTCTAGGGCTAGGGTGTGTGCTGTGAACAGACCTCAGGTATGAAACTCACGGGGAGGGGAGGCTAGAGCCCTTCCCCAAATGGCACCCCTGACTAAACTATAGGCATATTTATGCAACAGAGTACAAAGTGCTATATTGACCAATGGGTGTCTTACACTTATAATGCTACAATTAATTGGAGCTATACCCACACATCTAGTGAAAAACGTAGCATTTTCCCATACTTTTGATTTAATCACTCACTGCATCAGAAAGAGGATGTCTGCAGTATATAAAGCAAAACTGAAATTAGTTTTATTCAGTCAGTATGTAGGATTTTGAAACAAGCATTTACACTCACAACATATGATTATGGATAAATCCTTTTGTGGATGCATGAGCATTTCTGAACAGCAGCAGCAGGACTCTTCCAATGGGATGCAGCTATTTTTGTGTTTCGTTTGCATTTTGATTTTTTTTTCTGTTGTACTTTATTCTTTCAGGTTCAAGGGAGAGGGGGAAATGATAGTGAAAAAAATTACCAGTGGCATATTTTCTTTGCATAAAAGTACATCTATAAGAAGTTTGCTTTATAAAAGCCACAGTGACATTTTTAAAATTACATGTCAGTGCAATGGAATTTCAAGGGGAATTTCTTGAATTCCCATTAGGGCTGTTTTACAGAATGTTAGTTTAGATCCTGTGACGCCAACAATGTCCCTTGAAGTGTTTAAATTAAGTGGTCATGAAGAAGAGGGACTAATAAAAATAGCTTGAGTCAGGCATACTCCTCTGCCTGTGAAGTGGATAGGGCCATTACATGAATTGCAGAGATTGCATTTGATGTCGTGCCCCGAACAGCTGCTTGCTGTGCTTGTGCTTCAAGTCTGGCTTTGTGCAAACCTAGGAACTGGAATGAGGTATCAACATAGGCACCAGATTTGTACAATTTTTGATGGTGCCCAGAATGAGTCCAAGCAGAGCCATCCTGTCCATAGGACGGACTGGGCGAACCGGACCAGACCCTGTGCTTCAGGGGGACACATGGTCCAGGGTGGCCTGGGAGGTTAGAGGGGGGCCTGGTGCTGGCAGCAGCGAGTGACCTGGCCCCAGCCTGCCCCTGCTGTCCCCTCTCCCATTCTGCCCCTCCCCACAGACCTCCACCTCGCCTCTTTCCAGCTTCCGTCCCCTCTCCCAAGCGATGCTGGGAGCCAGCAGGGTGGAGCGGGGTGGGCTGGGGACAGGTTGCTCACTGCTGCCAACGCCAGGCCCCCTGGTAACCCTCCAGGCCGCCCTGGACACTGTGTCCCCATGAAGCGCGGGGCCCCCAAAGCACAGTAAGCCCAAACATTGGTGAAGCCAGGCCCACGTTCCTAAATATTGGTGGAGCACAGGCACCACGGGCCCATATGGATATCAAAATAATTTTTGAATGTGATTTAGCATGAGTATATATTCTGGTCTCTAGTAGTCTTTACCTTTAAAGATCTTCCCCATCTTGACAGGCCCTACCTTGCTGATCCAGTAGTGTATTGCTGCAGTGCTACTCCTGCCTTTGCTCCAACATTCCCAGCCATTTCTACCCACTAGTTAGCTTCTCCATCAAACATTTCACCATTTTCTCCTATGCTGCTTCTTGCACATGGGAAAACTCATCGATAAAATCCATATACCCAGTACTTTTTCCTTTTTCAAACCTCTCTTTAGACTCCCTCTGCCATGCTCTGTACAAAATCCTTCATGATGATCATGATGAATTGTGACTATATATATTGTATACACACACAGGCGCTGACTTGTCCTCAAATTAAAAAAAAAAAAACAGTGGGAATCACTGATCCTCTCATTAATTTCTTTCTTTCTTTCTATTTAAACAACATTACAAGACACCCATACAAAAAGCTTTAGGTACCCCTAAGAATATCACAATTAAAATAATGACCATCCAACAGCAAAAAATATATGTAATTAATTCGTCAGGACACTAAATCTAAGCAGCAAAGCAGGTCCTTTAAATTCCCAAACCCCAGAAACAAACCTTCGGCTTTCACAAAAGACCATGAATAATAAACAGCTTTTAGTTTATTGTAGTCGAGAACCACTGATCTAAAAGACACAGACTAATAGTCGAGAGTGGGAATGTATCCTGATACATTCCCACTCTCGATTATTAGTTTGTGTTTTTTAGATCAGTGGTTCTCAGCCAGGGGTACGCATACCCCTGGGGGTACCCAGAGGTCTTCCAGGGGCTACTTCAACGCATCTAGATATTTGCCTAGTTTTACAACAGGTTACATTAAAAAGCATTAGCGAAGTCAGTACAAACTAAAATTTAATACAGACACTGACTTGTTTATACTGCTCTATATACTGTACGCTGAAATGTAAGTACAATATTTATATTCCAATTGATTTATTTTATAATTACATGGTAAAAATGAGAAAGTAAGCAATTTTCAGTAATAGAGTGCTGTGACACTATTGCATTTTTATGTCTGATTTTGTAAGCAGGTAATTTTTAAGTGAGGTGAAACTTGGGGTACACAAAATAAATCAGACTCCTGAAAGGGTAAAGTTATCTGGAAAGGTTGATAACCATTATTTTAGATTATAACCTCTCCGTGACAGGAATCATCTCTATCTGTGTTTATAGGATGCTCAACAGAATGGGGCTTCAATCCCACATGGGACTTCTGGGCACTATCATAACGTATATAGTTAATACTAAAATATTAACATTACTGATACTAATAAAAGTTAAGTAACTAAGATCCCAATTCAGCCAAGCATTTCGGCAAATGCTTAATATAACACACATTCTTAAGTGCTTGGCTGAATTGAGGCCTAAATCGCTAGTGATACTTAGGGCCAGATTTTTAAAAGGTATTTAGGCTCTATAACAGAGCTAACTCACCAGACAATGTGTCTACACATGGTTGGGTTTGGTGTGGCAGCAACTCTGCCTCAGTTTCCCCACCAGACAGCTGCTTGGCTCTGTAACAGTCAGCTTCTCACAACTCCTGTCAGGTTGTTCATAATCTCACCCTTTTTGAGGTAATAAAGAGTCCCACTGACAAAAAGTCCTTTGACCCTGTATCGGCTTGTCAATCCCAGCCCTGACCTGGGCTCTATAGTCCTTGCCCTCCTCTTCCTCAAGGATGCTTTCGTATTCCCCTTTCTGGGGGAGATAGGGGAACTCAGGCCTGTACTTTTCTCTGGGTTCCAGCCCAAGATCACTGTGTTTAAATAGCTAAAACCTCTCCTTACAAGCCCTGTCTATCTGCAGGTGCCTTTCCCAGTACTATGTCTTCCAGTCCTCTCTCTTGGGAAGTCTGACTCCTCATATGGTTTCCTGGTGGTCTGCTGCTGAGGAGCTTCTTCTTGGCAGTTCCAAGTCTCACTAGCAGCTTTCTAGAACCCATTCACCCCAGCTGTCGTCTCCTTTCAAGGCCAGTTCCAGGGTATAAGCTACCTACTGCAGCTCTTCTCTCTTCAGTCCTCACCTATTCTTCTTCCTCCTCCTGTGTTTTGTGGTGCAGCAGACAATTCCTGAATGTATGATTGCCATTCACTGGACTTCATAAATAGGTTGTGACTTAAAGTCTGTCACCTCTCCCAGTATTTTTAAAGAACTGCAGGATAGCTTTTTTAGCTGGACCCCATTTTCCTTGTATTCTGGATAGGGGTTCCACTAGCAATTTTCCATCAGGTGTTTTCCTAACTCTTTCTATATATCCAGCACTTTTTTTCTGAACCAGTTTGCACTCCACAGCTAAGAACACAAGGATAGGGGACTCATGTGGAGTGCAAAGAGTTTCAGAACACTGTGGAGTGCAAAGTGGCTAAGAAAAAAAGTGCTGGATATATAGTAAGAACTAGGAAAATATCTGGTGGAAACTTGCTAGTGGAATGCAAAAACAAAGAACAAGTAGGGAAGTTCCTTAAGACAAAGGGCTAGGAAAACTAAAAATAGTTGTCACCCTAAATTCCTTTAAAAATCCACTACCTACTTGCAAAAATAATTTCTTGCCCTTTGCCATTTTAGTGGTTTCAACATTTTACTCTCCTAAATCAATTCTAAAACCTTCAAATCACAAAATTTAAGGGGAATGTAGCAGGGTGGATCCCTGCTCCTGGTTTTAAGGGGTTTAAAAACGGCTTGGCAGGGCTTGAGAGCTGCTGCTCTCAAAGCTGGGCTGATTGGGGAAGTAGCCGCAGCTGGGCCACACCCCAGTCAGGCCACAGCTGGCCCCTATAAAAGGCTGTGAGCCAGGAGCCCAGTCAGTCTCTCTCTGTTTCTAGAGGGAGATGGGCCTGGCTGCAGGGAACTGAGACAAGGTACCTAGGGTGAAGCAGGGCTGGGGAAAGGCTGAGGAGCTGGGGAAGATCCAGCCTAGAAAACCCCAGGCTGCGGCCTAGCACAGGGCAAAAGGTACTGGGGGTTGCAGGGGGCAACCTAGGGGTAGGCCAAGGCAGCAGGTCCAAACCCCCTTTGCCTGTGACGAGTGCTGGCTACTGCAGTCTGCCCCAGCGAACGGGGGCTAGATAGAGACTGGGCAATAGCCACTACTGAGGTGAAGTGGGGATAGTAGGGTGGGGGTTCCCCTGGGTGGGACACGGGGCCAGTAACAAACAGGTGGATCACCGGCCTGCAGAGGGCGCTCCAGGGCTGGAAAGAGCTAATTCCCCAGAGTCACCAGCAGGAGGCGCCGCAGGGGTGAGTCCAACCCATTACAGGGAATAATCTATTCCAAAAATCTTGTAGTCCATCGATCCGATGATGACAAATCTGTGCAGATCATCTAATGTTGGTCTCACCAACCTCTGATGACTGTACAAGCCAATTCTAGAGGTGCACATTTGGCTGCAGATGGTGCATGGGAAGTTCGCGGTCAGTGGATTGTGCGCTGCTGCTGCTCTGTGACGTCGTTCCCGTGCCTCTTGTAGACGCCGGCAGCGGTCTTCCTCAAAGGCGATGCAGGTATTTCTAATTGTTGCACGCCACTGTGTTCTGTCGCTGGCGGCGTCCTCAAGGTCCCTAGGTTTGATACTGCTGTACTGCAAATTGGCTTTGATGGTGTCCTTGTAACGTTTCCATGGATGACCTATATGCCGGATGCCCTGGGAGAGCTCACCATACAGAAGCTGGCGGGGGGTTCTGTTGGCATCCATGCGGCTGACATGACCGGTCCAACGTAGCTGTGACTTCATGATCATCATTTCGATGCTTGTCATCTGGGATCTCTTGAGGACCTCGAGATTGGGCACTTTGTCTTGCCAGCGGATCTTCATGATGTTGCAGAGGCAGCGCATGTGTAATGCTTCAAGCTGTTTGATGTGACACCTATATAGTGTCCATGTTTCTCACCCGTACAAAACAGATGAGAACAACAGCTCTGTACACAAGCAGTTTTGTTGACATCCGGATGTTGTGGTGGTTTAAAACTTTGACACGCAGACAGCCAAGTGCCTGGCTTGCTTTGGATATTCGTGCGTTGATCTCATTATCCAGTGATTCATCACTGGTTATGACACTACCCAGGTATTTAAAGTTCTCCACTACTTTAAGCTGAGTGCCATCAATGGAGATACTCGGGACAGAAGCATTTGATCCAGGTGCAGGTTGATGAAGAACTTCTGTCTTTCCGAGGCTGATAGTTAGTCCGAAGAGTTGCGAGGCCTCAGCAAACTTGTTGACATTGTGCTGAAGATCATTTTCAGTGTGAGCCATGAGGGCACAGTCGTCAGCAAAGAGTGCCTCAAGAAGGAGTTTCTGCACTGTCTTAGTCTTTGCATTCAGGTGATGGAGGTCAAAAAGTGAACCATCGTGCCGGTATTTCAAGTATATACCTCGGTCCAGATCTTTCATTGCATGGTTAAGGACGCATGCAAAGACAAGGTTAAATAGGACAGGAGCGAGAACACATCCTTGTTTCAAGCCATTGGTGATGTTGAAGGGGGCTGATGTGGCTCCATCAGATGATACTTCACCTGTCATGCTGTCATGAAAAAGGCGTATAATCTGGACAAATTTTCTTGGGCAGCCAAGTCGTGTTAAAATGGTCCAAAGGGCTTCCCTGTTGACGGTATCAAACGCCTTTGTCAGATCTATGAAGACAGCATACAGGTGCATATTCTGTTCAATGCACTTCTCTTGTATTTGTCTGACAGCAAACACCATGTCGACTGTGCTCCAGCCAGGTCGGAAACCACATTGACTTTCAGGTAGATTTGCCTTGGAAATATTGGCTATTAGGTGGTTCAAGATGATGTGAGCGATGATCTTCCCACCAATGGAGAGGAAGGATATGCCTCTATAGTTTCCACATTCTGCTTTGCTGCCTTTGTTCTTGAAAATAGAGACAATAGTAGCGTCGCGGTGGTCCTGTGGTATGTTTTCATCCTCCCAGATGCTGATGATCATGCTGTGGAATGCTGCTAGTGCTGCTGGACCTGCTGCTTTGTATCTCTCTGCTGGTATCCCATCTTTTCCAGGAGCTTTTCCTGAACTCATCTGGCTAATAGCTTTTTTAATCTCATCTATAGTGGGCGGAAAGTCAAGATCTATCAGAGCAGGTTGTTGTGGAATTTCATTGAGGACATTATTATTCACGCTTGATGGTCTATTGAGAAGGTTGCTAAAGTGTTCTTGCCATCTTTCATTGATGCCTTCATCTTTAATCAGCGTTGTGTTGTCTGATGAGAGCAAGGGGGTGGTCCTTGGTTTAGAAGGTCCATAGACAGTCTTAATAGCACTGAAGAACATCTTTGAGTTGTGAGTCTCAGCATAGTGCTCAATTTCTTTGGCTTTGCTCTCCCACCAGTTGTCTTGTATCTGACGGAGGTCTTTCTGTGTTTTGCTCTGAAAGTACTTGAAATGGTCCCGTTTAGAGACTGAAGAGGGGTCATTCTGCCATTCGATAAAGGCTTTTCTCTATACTTCCAGTGCTGAGCATATTTCTTCTTGGTTCTCATCAAACCAATCCTGATGTGTTCTTTTCTTTGGTCCAAGAGATGTTATTGCTGTGTCAGTCACTATCTGCTTGAACTGGTCCCACTTTTTGGTTACAGTACCGATCAAATGTCTGTGGGATGTCAGTTTGTCATCAAGACTCCTCTGGAAATTGTTGAAACACTGAGCATCCTTCAGTTTGGCTATGTTGAAAGCAGGTCGCACATGCTTAGGGCGTTTGTGCTGAGAGGGAGCGATGTGAAGTTGAAGAGAAATCCTAACTAATCTGTGATCTGTCCAGCACTCTACGCCTCACATTACTCTGGTGATCAGTACGTCTCAGATGTCTCGCCTTCTGACAATGGTATAATCTATCAGATGCCACTGTTTGGACCTAGGGTGCAGGTAATGGTCAGGTCATTTTCAGAACAAAGGCTCAAAAGGAGTAGTCCATTGCTGTTCATTTTGCCTACACCATGTGGCCCGGTTACTCCTTTCCAGTTCTCGCTGTCAGCCCCGACTCAGGCATTGAAATCTCCAAGTAGGAGTAGTTTGTCTGTTACAGGTGTGGCCTTGATCAGTCTGTCGAGATCTTCATAGTATTGTTCCTTTGAGTTGTCAGAGCATGTTAGAGTGGGTGCATATGCACTGATGATGGTGGCATGATGTTTGGCATTTAGTGGGAAGCTTAGTTTCAGCAATCTTTCATTGATACCCACTGGAAGGTCTGGGAGTTGATGCATCAATGAGGTTTTTATTACCAGACCAACTCCATGTATTCTGTCCTCTGTCTCAGTCTTACCCTTCCAGAAGAAGGTGTAACCACTTCCTGGTTCGCTCAAGGAACCTTCCCCAGGCAATCTTGTTTCACTTAATGCCGCTATATCGATGTTGTAGTGGGCTAGTTCTCGAGCAATGAGAGCTGTCCTTCTCTCAGGTCTTGCAACAGCTTCTCAATCCATGAGGGTACGAACATTCCATACACCAATGGTAAGTTTCCTCAAATTTTTCTTTTGCTTTCGGCCGCAGGTTGGGTTAAACTGCCAGCCGCAGCTTGCTGGCCAGTTGTTGTAGGGCAGGCAATTTTTAGGCCACCTTTTCTAGGCCCCTCCCTTACTAGGGTGAGCAGTGCTGTCCTGAAGAGGGCTGCTCAGACACCTGGGATGCTGCCGGGCAACTCTGCTGCCCCAGGTACAGAGCTGGACGACCACCTATCCACAGGCCGCCTGCGTGCAGGATTGGGACTACGACTCCCAGTGGTAACCTCCACCCTGTCACTTTGCCCCTCCCCCATCGCCGCAGGACTTGGGTGGTATGATGATGATGTTTGATGATTTGCACAAGACTGTGCGTGAAAGCTTTTTAAGCGGTAGAGCAGTTGCACGGGAGCAATCCCACTCTCTACCTTAGAAGCCAGACACCAATGGTACAAAAAATCGTCACGACTGGTAACTTCTTTGGTTGCAGTGGATGGCCTTGATGTCTTTCATGCCTCGTCAAGCCCTTCGCTGTCCACAAAGTGTTGCAGAATCGCCTCCTTGGCCGTTGGATCTTAGTGATCTCTTTCACCCAGTCCGCTGGAGCTGACGTTGCATGCAGGGTAGGCATATCCCTAATTCACTGAGGGTTTGAGTCCCATCAGTTACACTCAGTGAGTGTACACTGAGTGTAACTGAGTGTAACTGATTCCAAAAATATTCAATGCTTTAATATCTAACATTCCTTTGAGTGAAATCTGTATTTACATATATTCTTTAACTCAGTGATTCTCAGACCTCAGAGGTTCAGGAGCCAAATTTGTGATCAACATTACCCAAAAGAACCACAGGAGAGTGAATTAATTGTTTCATTTACTATATATTCTACTGACCAAGTATTTATCAACTGCAACTGATTAATAACATAGTAAAAGCACTATGGTTCATAATTAAAATCAGTGTTTTAAGATCATGTGCTGCAAAGAGCTGCAGGAGATGCATTAAAGAGCCAGTTTCAGATCACGAGCCTCGGTCTGAGTATCTCTGTATTAACTTATTATTATTGGAAATACTTTTACTTTAAGTAGATCCTACTGAAATATTTTTATTCTAAAATTAATATTTTGTCTGTAAGAATATTTATAAATTGTACTCTGAACAAAGTTTCAGGATCAGTAACCTTTTCTTTTTCTTTCTTTTTTTCTTTCTTTCTTATTGTAAAGAGACTTCTCGTGTTTATGAAACCTGACATATTCAGAGAGAAATGATGATTTTGTATCAATCTCAGAAGGCAGTCCTTTGGCAGTAATTCCAGAGTTGTTCTACATATGATTATGTATTATTTGATTTATCTGAAGAAATAAGAATGATGTCAATTTGCAAAAAGAAAATTTGTATTTATTTGTTTATTTCATTAATGGCAACTAAAAATTATATCAGACAATCAGTGGTCTTCTTTTAAAAGACACCTTATTTTGGACAACTTAATCATGTTTCACCATAAATACGCAACTAAGTATCACATAGTCCCAACCTAAAAAAAAATTGCCTTGATGTTTTCAACTCAGAATGTCCATTGATTTTCTGAAAATATGTTCATAGCTACTGCAGAAACAATCAAACTTTTCCATCACTGAGTACATACTAAAAACTACAGAGTTTCAGCAATGATCCAAAGAATGAAACTGAGTAGATAAACAATTTTGCATTGTCAACAAGCAGTAAATTCCAGCTCTGATGTCAAAAACGAATGAAAGAATCTCTGCGATTCCAGGCTAGTATTTGCTTTCAATATAAACATTGCTACTCTTCATATTATCACAAGGATCATAAACTTGTCTACCACCATACTAGATCATCCTTCTTGTCTAATCTTTTCAAGCCAGTGGTTTTCAGCACATCCACTGCTGGGAGAGCTCTTGATGCTAGTGCCAAGAAGTTAACTGGCTCTTTAGAAAATAGCTATTCAGATCAGCTTTCCTCTCATGGTCAAGAATCAGATTTTTAAAAAATCCTGAAATGCCCGTATGGTCACAAATAAGAATGATGCAAAGTGCTAATTATCTCTGTTCCCATAGCTAATATTTTATGTAAATCTAATTATGAGCACATAATATGAAAATTGATACTCCATTCTTGTGCTATGAACATTTATTGGCAAATAAGAGAGGGAGATTCTAAAGGCTTCATTTCAAAGTCTGATGACGTTAGGGGCTTCAAAACCAGTGTGTAGTATTGCTGCTGTTCTCTCCCTGTGCTGTGTGCCTTGATATTTTCTATGGATGCTCCACCTCATCCAGCAAGTTGGAACTCAGAACTACCAACTTCAAACACTGAGTGTTGAAGTGCTTTGGAGACCTATCACTTAGCGAAGTCCTCTAATGGTGGGGTTTTGTAGTTATGACATAGATAACTTTGGTGGTGAAGCTACCTAACTGAACTTGCCAGGGGGAAGCTAGATTTCTGCCAGTGTATCTAGCATCTACGCTGAGCCTCACTGCTCAGCCATCTTGGCTGACACAGACTGTTGTTTTGAGGATTTACCAGTTGAGGAACTCCAGGACAACCTCATACTGGATTTAAAGGAGTCTCCATGAGGTGCCTCAATTCTTGGGATGACATCTGCAAGCAAATCTGGTACCCTTGCAACAAGTAACTGACTCTAAGGTAGTGCAAGTTCATGTATTACAGTTATTGTTCTGCCTCAAAGACATGGTTTGAAGATGCTGAATAGTCTTCCTCACTCCACAGTCAAGAACCAGGGTGTTTGATCTGTCTCACACTAGGGGGTTGAGACCCAGTGGATAGTATCTTTAGAGATAGTATAGGTCCTTGGGATGGGAAAAGCATAATGCACAACAGGACTGTGGGATCCCCTTCCTATGGATTTTCCCTTCATTGCACTCCCAAATCTCTCTCTCTTTTTATGGGGAAAAACATAAAAAATTTTGCCAATTAACAAACAAAACAAATTCTTCTGTCTCCTTTTCTGAGAGGATGCCATATGGTTCAAAGTCATTAAAGCCACCAGATTTCTATTGCTTTAGTGAAATCTCATTTTCCATGCCGCTACTGTTAATTATTATATTGTACTTTCATAATAAAATAGCTGATTCAAAATTATTTTAGCAATTTTCATAAGCTACTTATAGTATCGTATGCTTTGTTCTATTGCAAATAAACTAATTTGGATTATAAGAGAATGTTTAGGTTTATATACAGTTTGGCATGTTACTTCTATTATTTGAGAGACAAGGCGGATAAGGTCATATCTTTTATTGGACCAGCATCTTTTTTTTGAGAGAGGCAAGCTTTTGAGCTTATGCTGATCTTTGATTCTTCCTTTCTCAGATCTGAAGAAGAGTTATGAGTAAGCCTGAAAGCTTGTCTCTCTCACCAACAGAGATGGGTCCAATAAAAAATATTACCTCACGCAGCTTGTCTCTCTGATATCCTGGGACCAACACGGCTACAACAACACTGCATATTTCTTTTATTTAACACATTCATACAGAACCATATATACAAAATCACAATCAACAAACTCCCTAGCTTCAATATCTTTGATTACTACTAATGTGCTATTTTTGCAGCAAGTCACTTATTTATACTATTTTCCATTCTGACTACACGAGGATTATATGGAGATAAATTAAAAAATAAAAGATTAATAAATTATTTCAGAATTCATACCCTCCACTAAATTTTTTAGGATAATACCTGGAGGTTGTATTGTCTGTAGCTACTTATACCACTCTATGGCAGACTTATGGTAGAAAGAACCTGAGAGCCCACTGAAGGGCTCTTAACTTGAGAATGCTGAGGTGTAACTTTTATTTCTGCTGTTGTTTAGATGCCTCCCGCCCCACACACCTGAAATTGGAGATTTGCTGTGGTTATCAGTGAGGGCATGGGAGGACTGAAAGACTCCTTTCTTTATACTGTTGGAATGGAAAGCTGGGAATGGGCGACAGGGGATGGATCACTTGATGATTACCTGTTCTGTTCATTCCCTCTGGGGCACCTGGCATTGGCCACTGTCAGAAGACAGGATACTGGGCTAAAGGGACCTTTGGTCTGACCCAGTATGGCTGTTCTTGTGGGATCACCAAATTACAGATAGGAATTCCCTTTTTTGAATGCCCAGAGTCCTGCCATATTGTCTGTGCTGGACCTGAAATTTTCCAGTACTTAATGTTGCAAATGCCTTATTCATAAAAGATCCAAGGAAGTCATACTTGTTTAGGCCATAAGCCCCAATAACCATAGAATGAAAAGAACAGTTTGTTTAGATTAATAGGTGATCTTATCTTTAAGAATCAGTCATAAATTGCTTTGCCCAGTGTTGATTCTATTATGGCTCCTAAGAATGGAATCCTATGAATGGTGAAACTTTAACTAGCAGTGCCTGCTGAAGTGCTCATGTGCCCCTCCTCGCCCTTTCCTCAGTGTGAGCACTCCCATAGCTAGTTCAAGTTCTTCCATCTAAACTATGCTCAGTTGGAGCATCCCCTGAGTTTGAATATGTGTAGGCCACTCAAAGAAGAACAAAGTATTTTATGTCAGTTTGCAAAGACACATGTCTTAAAGAGACAATATGGGTCCAGTGCAGTGAACCCTTAACATTTTGCATCCTATGATCTCATGTTGGAATAGAAATGGGTTTCAAGGTATACACCCCATAACTATCCATAAGGAAAGAGAGAGCAGTTACAATCCCCTGAAAGCTGTTCATGATCTTCTGGTTGAGGGTCCATAATCTCATGAACTGAGTGAGGATTGGAAACCAGGAATATTTGAATTCTACTTGCAGCCATGAGAATTAGCTGTCTAGCCTTGTTTAAATTACTTAGCTTCTGTTTCTCTCAATTTCTTCATCTGTAAAATTGGGACACTACAGTACACTATATCTACTTTCCTTATAAGTGACCTGGGAGTATTAGTTAGATAATGAAGTCATAAAATGTTACTATTATTGCAGGTGAATTTAAAACCTTTAAAAATAAAAATATTTGAAATCTAAATAATTAAATTTTATGACAGATTTCAAGCTTACAAATAAATACATTTAAAACAAAATACATGAAAAAAATCCTTTCCTCTTTCACTTACTTACCAAAAATGAGAATTCCTCTTGCACTTACTTATCAAAATCCAAGTTTGCTGTTTGTCCTGCAGTGTATGACGACATTACTAGTATGGAAAGTAGGTAGTGACTCTAGGACCCTATACTATTTTACTGTTTTTAAATATATTTTTAACTATTACTGGAAAAACATGAACTTGGGCCTTTGCAGTTAAAAAGTCTTTCAAGTCACCTTTCTGGTACAAATAGCAAAAAATGCTAAAGATTTTACTTTTTGTGCAAATGGGAGCAATAAACAACAACAAAAGAAATATTCCCAAAGAAAATATATAAGCTTTTTTTCTATTTACTATTGGATTCATAAAAGTCATTACAAAATTCTGCTTTCAGGTTGCTTAACCCTTGATGTACACTCTGCTAAGTCTTTGTGAGGCCTGTCTTAGACTGGAATGTTCCTTCAGTTCTCCTATGATAGCTGATACAAAAATCTGTTTATTTTACACAATGTAATCTAGTTAAACTACTCAGATGTTTATAGCAGTTATTAGTTGTTTTTTTTATTTACCAGCATTTAGTTGAATACAATAGGCAAAAAATATGTAGAAGAAATTAATAGGTATGGGGTAATTCTGCGATAAGAATTAAAAAGAGAAGCCACTAATGTTTCAGGTGAGTCATTTGTTTTATAACTGCTGTCCATAAAGCAGATGCTTCAAGACAGATTTCACAGGTAAAATAAAGCTATTCTATCAGATGATTACTTTGAAATAATGACAGAGGACATATTTAATATCATTGCAACTTTCCCGTTACAATTTATGGTAATAAAATAAAAATAAATTTTAAAAAATGGGAAAAGTCTTCATGAGCAAGAAAGTTATAAAGATACTGGTTTTAGAAATATAAGATTTTAATAAAGCAATGGCACTACTTTTAAACAAAAAGTTTCTGACTGCACTCCTTTGTGTGACTGTTGTCAGACTCACCACAGTTTGCTTCATCTGATCCATCAGCACAGTCCGGGTCCTCATCACATACCCACAGTTTAGAAATACAGTGTTTTGTAGTTTTACACTGGAAATGGTCTGGAGAACAGCTGTTTTCCGCTTTAAAGAAAGGAAGTGATTTTTAAAGCTAAAAATTTCTGCCAAGACTCAAAATGTTTTTTGTCAAAATAAATAACCCCAAATGTTAAAAACAGGCTCTCCGTGAGTTCTATTGTGTTTTTCAATAATATCTCCAGGAAAATAGCAATATGTTTTAATGCATTCTCTTACTATTTAATCCATTTGATTATTAATAACATTGTCCAAATGAATTTAGAGAGAGAACAATATTTATGGTGGCGTTCCATTGATTACAAACAAGAACATTTTCAACATAAGTTACATTTGATAGACCAAATGCTAACGATATACTAGTTAAAAGGCGCATCACTCTCTTCTAGAGTCTTTCAGGTCTTGTCTACACTACAGAGTCTTGTCGACAAAAGTTATGTTGACACTCAAAAAGCACTATAATAAAAATCGGTATTGCATGTTCACACTTGCTCCCTCTGTCAGCAGAGAGTGTCCACAGTTGGGGCACTATCATCAACAGTGTGAGCAATGCACTGTGGGTACCTATAAAGAGACTTTGAGAGGAAAAGAGGAAGTGAAGGATGGACATCTGATGACTGAATCAAAGGGGAAGGAGCAAGCTTCATCATCCTGGTTGCCATCCTCACCATATCCTGGAACCAAGAGATCCATTGTAACATCATTGGACTTTTGTCATCCTGATCCCAAGACATGTCCTGACCGGACCAAAGAAGTGGCCCAGATGACATCTCCCTCTTCACTGGTTCCAGCTATATCCCAGCCACTACATGGGATGTGAGATTTTGTCATGTCCCCTTCCTCTCCCTTGTGCATTCTTTTCAATTCTCCATCTTATTTCTTCTCTTTCCAAACCCTCTCCTTTTTCCTTCAGTCTAATAAGAATATGACTAAGCTGGCCAAGACTGCATGTTTTGCAACACTGTTGTAAGCCTGTGACCAGAAAGAGACAGTTATATGCAATATCATGGTACAATTTTGCCAGGTCTCGGAGTGGTGATAAAACTGTGTACTGTGGCTGAGTTTTGCAGCAGCAAGGTTACAGGTTAAAACCAGCAAAGAGGCCTGTGGCACCTTATAGACTAACAGACATGTCTATAAGGTGCCACAGGACTCTTTGCTGCTTTTACAGACCCAGACTAACACGGCTACCCCTCTGATACTCCAGGTTAAAACCAGTGACAGCTGCATTTTCTGCTGTTCTTTCCCCTTTTGTGCATGTTTGTCGTGTTTTGCCTTCTAGAAAATGGGATCAGACTTTAACAACAACAGCAGCTGTAGCCCAACCAAACTAACTTCTCTTTTTCTCTAAAAGACAGTTATTACCATCTTAATACTAACTAAGAGACTGTCAAAAGAAGGGTTATTTTCCTTCCAAAGACTCTCTTCAGCTAAAGGGTAAAGAGAACAAGGGATGATGTTAAAATGTTAGCCTTATTAAATACTTTACATTTCAAATGCTTTAATGGCTTTTCCCTTTTTTCCCATTTAATAAAATGTAATATTTTTCAGTATGTGTTTGCCATGGTGCTAAGCAGATTGAGTTTTGCATAGGAAACCCCAACCAATGTTTAAAACTGTTTAATGTTGGACAGCTTCAGGGTCATGTTAATACCTTTGACTCTTTGGGCCCCTTTTATTAAATCTGAATATACAGGGAGTCCTCTGACTTACGATGCCTGACACCGCTTACTGCACTTTTCAATGGACTGCTCGTTTCGCCTTTATGACGCTTGATTTGCATAAAGTTTGCTTGAAATCACTTGCTGGTTGCATTATACAGTACTGGTATGGAGCTGGAAGGGGTTGCTTTTGATTGGCTTTGAGGCAGCAGGGTAGCTTGTTGCCAGGTAAGGTTGTTTTTGATTGGCTCCCGGCCCTGGGCTCAGCCAATCAGAAAGCTTGAACAGTGACTGGCTAAGGCTCAGCATGTGTGCCATTCTCCCTGGCTTTCTGAGCCTGTGTTGCTGGCATTCTGAGCAGCATATGTGAGTTTATATGTTTATCCGAAGACTCTTTACAAAATACAGTGTACAGTAAATACATTGAAATTGCGACATTAGTCATCTATAATTCATATAGTACAAAAATCTGGGTTATTGTGGTGAAAATAGTGTACAAGCCTTGGTTCAGGAACCAATCTCCCCTTCATACCATTGATTCCTATGGGAAAAGCTGTTTTTACTTACAACGTTTCAACTTACAACGCAATTCTGAGGAATTGTATCATAAGTCCGAGGACTCCCTGTATACAACAGTGTCTAGTGCTACCAAAAACCTTCTGCTCTGTCTTCATTGTTTTGAAGAAAAGTAGTAAATTGAAGAACCAGACTGAAAACTACTTCACAATGTCAAAATAATAGCCCAGGTAACAGAAGATTTTGCTGTAAAGAATTGCTGCTAATTTTCCCTATTTCCTGAAAGCTGCTTTGTATGGGTGTCTTTAGTTTCCAGGATTTCCACCTTAGCAACTAAACCTGGTTCTTAGTGCACTCATGGGTTTTCCTTTTAAATCCTTACAAAAAGTGTTAGAAAAGTTCCTCACATCAGAGATGGCATGTGATTATTTTCTGCTCAGCCAGGAGTATGAAAAAATTAATGCCCCTTTCCTGTAGGGATCCTATCCCTAGTTATTCACCAATCAAAAAGTAATTTTCTTCTCTCACTTCCTTCCTAATGTATTTATCTCACTAGCTCAGGAGACGTCCTTTCATAAATCTTCTTGGAAAGTTTAAAAAAAAAAAAGAAAGAAAAAAGACTGGCCATGAACATGAATTTATTTGGCAATATTATGGCCTATGGCAAATTAGTAGAACGGAAAATGACCTTGAATGTGTGTATGCTAACAAATGTTAGTCAAAACATGTAGCTTTATATGGATTTCCCATCAGCTGTAGAGTTCTCATAGCCAGGTTCTAAGCCAACTGCCCTTTGGCCCACAGCACAGTGGGCACATCATGAACAGAAAGGGGTGGGAGGAGTTATGTCTGGATTGCTTTGCAAGCTGCTTAGTCTTTGGAGTCAGTTACCATATGGCACAATCTAAGCACATTCTAGATTGTGCTAATCTGCACTGGAACTGGGATGATAATCATGGAGCTGTAACCAGCTCACTGGTACTCCCCTCCCACTTGACTGTCCCCCTCACCACAATGTCCCAGGCATAAATTCAGCACAGCAAAGAATCTGATCTCATATTTCAGAAAACAAACAAACGTTCTTGGCAGTGTTACAAATAAATCCTAGATTATTAAAACTAAACAAAGATTTATCATCTAATTTGCTTTTCATTATTTATACTATTGTTGACTTTTTGCATTTAGCTCAGCTTGGGCAATGAAAAGTCTTGGGTTTATTTATATTTAGTTTCTAGTCATTTTCAGTTTCAGGTTTTCATGATTTAGCACGATGTTGCAGTGTTTGAGATGGAAAATCATGAAGTCATGCCTATGTAGTAAGAGTACTTGTAATAATAATACCTTGCTCTTATATAGAACTTTTCATCAGTGGATCTCAAAGCATTTCATTACAAAGGCAGGCAGTATCATTATCCCCATTTTACATATCGGTACACTGAGGCACGGTGAACTGAAGTAACTTGCCCAAGATTCCACAGCAACCACTGGCAGAGACAGAAATAGAAGCCAGGTGTTCTGAGTCCTAGTCCAGTGTTCTAGTCACTAGGTCACACTACCTAATGCAGTATGTCATACCAGTACTGTAAAAGTAATTCCGACAAAGCATCTGGGCCACTATCCAAAAACATGGCAAAAAGGAAAAAAACTGCTTATGGACTTCATCTAACAAGAGGCTTGACTGAAACAAGATAAAACCAGGCAATGTGGTTCCTGAAAAGCAGTAACTGAGCTACCTTAGGCTTCTGAAAGGTGATTATTAATCATCAACATTCAAGAGTCTTTATATCCACAATGGCCCTTTTCTAAAGAATGCATGGAGTCTCCAAGCCATTGTGTATGTGAAGCTGGAGAAAACCAATTTACAAATGGGGTAGCTGCCCTGGATCAGTGGGGGCTTGAAGAGCAGGCTGAGTGAGTGACAGAGCCATCTCTCTCTCTAGATGGCAGTATGGTGCTGATAGGCAGACCAGAAACATCAGAGAGAGGAGATTATATTTACAAGATGTAAACTCTTCAATCTTCCCCCTCTGTAACTAAGCTGAAAATATCTTATCTAGTTTATCTTAGAAATGTAAATGTAGATATTTTAGCTGAAATGAATTACTTTAATTCAATTTTCTCTGTTTTGATTTTTTTAAAATTAAGATTAATGTCATATGGGTAAATTTGCACAAACCTTCCATAAAAGAGAACTCTGTAACCTCAAAGGAGAGGTGCTGTAGCATAGAGTTCTAGAACCTATACTGTCTCTCAGTCAAGAGGCAGGAACAAAGGTATCCCCCTCTCCCAGTAAATTTTGTTGCCATCAGGCCATGGCAGAGAGTCACATGAGGAATGCTAAAAGACCAAGGAGAAGACAAGAGATGATGGTGGAAGTGGTCATAGTAATATATACAATTTAACCCAAATAAGAGACCCATATAATTTTCTAAAAATCAATTCTCTCTTTTTTCTCATTGTCCTGGTTACAAAAAATTGAAGTCAGTGACAGAAATATTTGATTTTTGTACACAGAATATCTCAGGTACTGTATGTCAAATAGTCCAAAAGATTAACTGTTTTTCATTGGGCATACAGTAACTTTTACATATATCTTTTAAACTCTATGTTTAAAACTATCCATCACTGTGCAATACAAAACTCTTTAAACATAACTTACGACAGTCTTTTTCATCTTCTTCATCACCACAGTCATCCTGTCCATTGCACCTTAGATTTATTGGAATACATTTCTGATTCTTTGTACACTTGAACTGACCTGACAGGCAGACATGTGTGTCTGGAAGATAGATGGAAAAAAAAGTTTTCCAGATGAGTTTCTCTGGGAATTTAAATCTTAGCTAAAGATCTTAGTCAATTTTTGAGTTCTGTGCTACATATAATCACCTACCACAGTTGAGTTCATCAGAATTGTCCCCACAATCATTTTCTCCATCACAGATAAAGGCTGGCAGAGCACAAAGTCCAGTTCCACACTGAAAACGTCCTGGTTGACATTTAAATTCAGCTGAAAAAAAAAACCCAAAACAAATCTTGCACAGTTGCATACAGGGTTTATAAAACTTATAAACAAAGCTTTTCTGCTATTCAAAATGTATATTGAATTACTTTAAACTATGTATGAACCCCAATGTGAAAGTGTATATATCAGACAGAAGTTTCTTGGATTTTTCCTTTCTGAATATTCAGATCAAATACATGGAATGATCCGAGCCCCATTGAAGTTAGTGAAAAGACTCCTATTGATTTCAATGGCATTTGGATTGGCCCACAATGAGAAAATGTCATGAAATCATTTGGATGTTTTTATATCTATTTCTTTATATTAAAAATATCTTTAACCTATAACATAACAGAGGTTAAAAAAATCTCATTAAGTACAGAAAAATTACCAGCACTATCACAGGGATGGTAATGTGCCAATTATATTATTACTCTTCAATGGACTAATTGAATATATTTAAAAGTTATTAAATTAGGATATATGGACTCAACCAGAATATTCTGTAGTTACTAAACCATAACTGAACACATATTTTTCAATTATAAGATCGTAGCACTAATGCTGAGGAGGGTCTCACTTACATGATGACTGCACATGAGTTATTTCTCAGTAAGGATACAGCATGCAAAACCCTGTGCTCTGATTGGCTGAAGAGGACTATTAGAAGAGGAGATTTATATAATTATTGCATGTGCATTTCTTAATAACCAGTAGTAATTATGAGATCTTGCAACCATGTCTATTACTATTTATTTGTAAGCATCAGTGTGCTAAGAGATGTACAAAACAGAAGAGAATACACTCCGTGCATTTTTTAATCTGAACAGAAAACACAAGGACCCACTGGGACACCAAGAGGATGCTGCTATCTTAAGTGGATGATTATTATTTTAATTTGTGTTGGTTAGCATTTATGTGCCTTAGGGAAGAAGTCAGCTTTCAATGGGGATTTGAATAAAGAAAGGATGGAGACCAAGAGCAATGATTTGGGAAGGGATTCCAGAAGGCAGAAGGGAAGATGATATGGAAACAAGATTGAAGAAGAAAGTCAACTGGTGAGAGGCAACTTTGTAAGAGTTCCAGGTTTAGATAAGGAACAGCAGAGATGCAGATGTGGAAGTCCCTGTGCAAACCTTTGAAAGGGAAAGTTTGATTTTGATGTGGAAAGTGACAAGAACTTCCTACTGAGGAGGATACAACAGTCCTTAGTGCCTCTGTCAGTTGTTTTCTTCTATAGTAAAAGTTAGAAAGTACTGAAGTGTATAAAACATGTATCCCTAACTCTGATTCCTAAACAGAATAGGATACAAAAGTTATCAGCTGCCTGGGGATTCCCCTATTCTGGAGGAATCCTCAGAGAGTTGGTTAAATTATAAAGGGGATTCACCCGGGACACCAAGATCTGTCTGAAGTTATAAATGTGTAGGCAATAGATAAACCATCTGTGCTGACAAGTTGCCAAATGGCTATGACAAAACATCTCACTAAAAGGATTAACGTCTGTCCTCTCTAGACCATGAGATAATCTATAGTTATTACTATTGAAGGGATTATTATATAAATCTGAGATTCTTTGAGTTCTGGGTTTGACCAAAGCCCAAGAAATGGTACATAAATATATAATCTGGTGAAGGAAAATATAGCCAACTAGAGAAATTCTGGGTACAACCCAAGAAAGATTTGTAACAAATCCTACTGTGAATTTATCACAGAATAATTTCCTTATCTGCAAGTACATTCTCAACTCTTAGCCCAGAACAGAAATGAGCTAAGACTTATGCAACAATAACCAATGTTACAATCCCAGCTAAAGTAGGTAAAATATGCCTATTCTTACATTCTGATATAGAAATAAAATGCAAATTTTAGCCAAGTTTTTTAAAGAGATAGCATGTTTAAAATGCCAAATGTGCCAGAAGGCTTTTAAATTTAGGAAGACTGCCTGGAAGCTGTGCATTTCAAGAAGTAGTTTACACATTTAAAGATAGTATCAGAAATTTAGAGGAACATAAACAGCACTACATTAATGCACACTAGGGAACTTTTAGTGTGCACCGGCAGGGTTCACATACGCTAGCTAATGTGTGATATGCTAGTATGCACTAGAATTTATGCCCTCTCATGTGGACTAATGTACCATGTAGACAAAACGTAAGTCACTGCAGACAATGAGATGAGGGTATGCAATTGGTGCAAACTGGATAGTCCCATTAAGAATTTAAATATTAGTGTCTTGTTAGTGTTGGAAGGCTTTAAGACTGAATCCTTACATCCACAAATAGATCCTTAATAATGTGAGAGTCAGAAAAACTGGTCTACTTTTTAATATACGGACGAGGCACTCAACAGATGACAAGGGGCTACTCCAGTTCTCCCAGCATGGAGATTTCCAAGCTGATCAAAAACATGGATATTGTGTTTCACCAGGGAATGACCTGCACTTCTCTCTGTGAAGTGTATAATCAAACAGTTCTAAATCAGATTAAGATTTTGTTCAAATCAGAAATGAGTCAGATATCACAATTTTCATAAAATATGGAAGGGTAAAGACCCTGCTGATGTGTCATTTTCTCTTCAAGCTTTTTTTCCCCGAAAGGTAAGACCTTCTGGCCAACAAGGAAAATAAACATTCAGCCCAAAATGTGCCACAAAGAGTATGAAGTGTTTGTGCCAGGCATCGTATCTGCAACAAGTAGACACTACTCAAGAACACCAAACTCAAGACTGCTTGTTCTCTGATAAAGGTAGCTGTCCTGACAGCTGTTCTTACACAGATTCTTTCAGGGCTATCATTTCCATCACCTGTCTCTAAATCTTTTGGAATCTAGCAGCTACCAATGACCAAGATCCAGAACTCTGAGCTGTGATAATACTCCAGCAGATACTCAGATTGTCTACAACTGAGACTTACTTTGCTGTCAGACATGTGCCTCCCAAGAATGTTCTGGGGAATCCTATTCAACACAAACCACCATGACATCCTAGGAAAATAGGAATTGTCTTCTCCTGTTTATGTGTAAAGTGGACACTCAAATGATAGTTTAGATCATGAACATTTATTTTATTGTGAAAATTTCAAATTATTATTATTTAAATATTAGTCCTCAGAAAATTTAAGACCATCTCACATATTTTACATATAATAGCTGTGTTTGCTGCCAGAGACACCAGAGTATTGGGAGTGACAGGCAGGAAGCATTCATATTAAGTGCAAAAAAGAGGAAAGGAACCTCACAGCAATGTCCTTGAGAGACTGTTCACTGAGTAACCTGAGTTACTGAGGTACCACAATCATCTTTCCTCTCAATGTCAACTTGTAATTTCCAATTTAAGAAGACATAAATGTGTTAGCGCTGACTGAGCACACTAAAGATAGAAGTATAGCAACAGCAGCATAAGGGATAGCCGCTCAAGCATGTACCCATTCAAGATGATAGGTACATACTTGGGTAGATAGCCCTTCCTGCCACTTGTACCACTGTGGCTACATTTCTATTTTTAGTGTGCTAGCTCATTCAGAGCTAGCATAGGTATGTCATCCTTGAGCTGGGAATTACATTTCCAGCTTGAAATGTAGATGTCCCCACAGTTAAGGGAAGCCTACCTCACTGAGTTTTGTGAAGTATTGAGATGAGGTCTGTTATGCAAACCATTTATTTTGCTTTACTTCCATTTTCTCTCTGTTTTTAATAAATCTGTGGACGATCCAAAATGCTTCAAGCTATAAACAGAGGTGCTAAGGGATAAGAAGTTTCTGGAGCCTAACCCCTCACTCTTGGTCTTGATCATATGTGGCACACAGAGTTATGGCCTAGCCTCTTAAAATGCATTGCAAAGAGGACTAGCAGGAGAACAAAGGGAAGAAGTCTGATGACCAAGGAGATGCACATGGGCAGTTGGGACAAGTGATAAATACTTATCCCTTTTATAGCACCTTTCAACAAAGAATTTCAAAACACTTTACAAACATTCAAGCCTTTATCTGAAGCCCACTGAGTACAAGGGAAAGACTCCCAATGACTTCAGTGGGCTTTGGCATAAGCGATTAAACCCTCCTAAACCCACAATATAACAATATTTAGTGATTCCCATTTCACAGATGGGGAAACAGTTACAGACTATTTAACTGGCTTCCCTGAGGGTAAATAGAATAGGGTTTAATAAAATATTTTTTAAACCTTTGCACTTAAATTAAGGGTACTGAAACTCCTGTAGTTTGGTTCACACATTGCAGAATATCCTGACCATTTTTCTGCAATGGAAATTCAATAAATTGTAAAGCTTGACATGTTAGCAAGGATGAAGCTATTGCATGTGATTTACTACAATGTCCATGTCATAAACAGACAAGTCAGTAAGGAGCAGAGTTCTAGGTAGATAAATGAAGTAAAGTAACTTGTCATAAAAAGTAAAAAGATCAAGTATTTTTCTATTATTGAACTTGTGACAATGAAAAAGGCATCATAACAAAAGATTTAGAATCATATGAGAATTGCTTATTGTTACTCTGCTTCAGCATATTTCTTTGTTAAGATATGGATTACAAATTTTAGTGCACAAGATTAAAATGAAATTATTGTGAATTAGAATTAAAGAGAAATGCAGCAGAGTGAAATTTTGTTGTGAGTACAAATTTGAAGGTACAATTAGGGTTGCCAATTCTGGTTGTACATATTCCTGCAGGTTTCATCACTTGACATAATCTTTAATTAAACATTTATCTCTAATTCCTGGAGACTCCAGGACAATACTGAGAGAGTTGGCAACCATAGATACAATGCACTCATGATCTTTTGATTTTTGGAGATACAGTAAATCACATAAGCGGTTAGCGATTGAGGATGAAAGGAAGCATCATCCTCTAGACATTAAAATGAAGTAAACCAATTCCAAAGAAACAGTGTTTTCCAATACCTAAGACAACTTGCATTTCGCTGTCATGGCAAAATCATGACAGCTTTCCTCTGGGATGCTGAGAACATCATCATGATTGACTTTAAACTATCTAAAACTTGACAGGGGGAATATTAAAGAGACTACTATATGAAGTCTGAGAGACTATCAAGGAGAAATCTGCTCATTCTGCACCACTACCAGCACACGGAGCCAAAGTTACGTAAGATGGTTAGAAATAGTGCATCTCACAGAATCATTTGTACCTGATTTGTAAATTCTAATCCCCAAAACATTCTTTTGCATTGTTTGTTAAAACAGGAAACTCTTTGTGAAATGTATTCAGAATTGTAGCAAGAGTCACTTAGAGAAAAGTTGAACAAATGTCACTATAGTAACTTATACAAGAATATCATGGAAAAAGAAGTTGGATTTAAATTCAGAATGTACTTACGACATTCTTCAGGTTCATCTGATCCATCCCCACAGTCATCTACAGTATCACATTTCCACCAGAATGGAATACATTTATCAGTTTTGCAACGGAACTGTAGTAAGAAATGGAGCCCCCCCCAAAAGCCTTAAATATGAATATTTTTCATACAAACAAAATAATTTATGAGAAATTAGACTCATAGCTCAAAACTTATACCTGTTTCCCTAATGTGCATCTACAGTTGATTTTGTACAAGATACTTTTTTGAGGAGCGTTGGCCTAGATCTTCATATGGTATTAATCAGTGTAGCTCCTATGATAGTAAAGCTATCCCATTTTACAATAGCTCAGGATTTGGTCCTTTCAATTTTAATTCAAAATAGAAATTTACATTCCTTAAGGAACTGTTCTTGGGTCTCTTGAAGCATATATTTAACAACATTCTTTCAGAATGAATTTGAGTAACAGCAGATATGTTGAAGTTGCTTAACAATTCAACCAAATACACAGTTTTGTTTTTATACAATCACTTTTATGTAAATTGAATCAAATCAATGGAACAACAACCTAATTCTCATGATTCCTCAAAAGGCAAAAATCTGTTAAGTAAACTCCTTCAAAAGGCCAATATTGCCCTTAACCTCAATTAGAAGCTCTGCTGTTCCTTCACTATCGGTGAGAGAAGAATGCTTCTAGGAGTTAAGCTGAAACCACAAATTATTTTTGCCAATAACATCAAGTGGCAGAGTCTGGGTAGTTTAAGAATACTGGTAATCTATTTTAGTTTTTCTATATGGTGCTTATCCCTGGTTATTTAAGTGCTGCACAAAAGTAAGGAGTACAAAAGCCCAGAAACAGAACACGTTTTACTTTGTAAATTCCACCAGGGGAAAGGAGTTTGACTGAGTATACGTTTTCTGTTTGTTTGTTTTGTTCTAAAAGCATTGATCCTTAAGGAAGTTTTTTTTTAAAAGGTGTGTTTTTCACCTTAATCTGAATACCATTATATCTGAGCTCAGTCTAAGTTTTTCTGCCAGGGACTTCCACAACCAGGATATTGCCGTCAATTATGCTTTGTGATCTGTAGTTAGAACTGAGGTATAAACGCTGAATTATTATTGTGGAAGATAGCTGGGAATCACTGAAGATAAGGTGGGTCCTGTGAAGTAGCTAGGTCCCAAACTCTTACATGGCCTTGTAGAAAAGGGCTTTCAAGTTCTATTCTAAAGTGGATGATGTAGTATACCCATGTTGCCTCTATCATAAGGTGTGCAGCTGCAAGCCTTACCACCAGCTCCAATCTTTATCCAGTGTTTATGCCCAAGCTCAGGTAGAGTTAATTACAATAATTCCACCGGGAAATGTGGAAGATAGAGATGATAATGGCTATGTTCTCATAAAAGATAAAATCCACAAATCTAGAGTCATCCACTCATTTCGCTTAAACCACCAAACAATTTTAACTGTTGGTCATCAGTGGCCTGGGAAAATTACATTTAGACCATTAAAAAACCTTGGGATCAAAGTCTCCCCATCCCATTACATCTCATACTTGACATACGGATCATCTATTAGCAAAAAATGCCCTTTTTCTCTTTGCCTGGCAATACAGCTTTACCTGTTCCCTCTTATATGAGGACCCAGCCATTGTAATCTATACTTTCAATTTTCCTAGCTTGGACTATTGCAATTCACTGTACCTGAACTTGGACACAAACACTGGAGAAAGAGGTCACTTGGATATATCACCATCATCCACTTTAGAACAGAGTTGAAAGTCCTTGAAGAACTGCCTCTGTCATAGAAGCATGAGGCTTAGGGAAGAATACAGGTGAGTTGATGTGTTCATTCAGATGGAATTTTCTAACCACCTTTGGTCAGCCCTTTGGGTGTGCTCTTAAGGATATGTTGTCCAGGAAAAAACCTGTATAGACAGGATCAGCCATGACTGCTTGAATCTCTCCTACTCTGCTTGCTGAGGTTATCACTACCAATTTGGAAGTTTTCAGAGACAAGTGCAACAGAGAATAGATAATCATAAGTTTGAAGGGAGGGCCCATGAGCATTGAAAGAATCAGGATGAGATCCAAAGGAAGAATCAGTTCCTTGATAGGTGGAAAAACTCTTATTAGGCATGTTAGAAACTTTATGATCATTAGGTCTGAAATGATAGATTGACCCTCTATAGGTGCTGAGAATGCTGCCAAGCATACTTTCACTGAGCTCAATTCACTGTTTCAGTTCTAATAGGTGGTATAGACTTATTGGTAATGAAACTTCCTGAGAGTTCAGAGATTGCTGGTGACATCAGAGAAAAAAATGTTGTTCGTTTGTGGAAAGAGTAACCTTATCTTGAACAGAAAGATTTCAGGAGCTATGAGAATAACCTCTTTCTCACACCAGTAACAGCTTAGTTCTCACATAGATAAACTAATACGAAAATCTGTCTTTCTGAAATAAGGGCTACTAGAAAGTTCAGCAACAGTTTTATCTAATCTATTATTCTGATTAATCTTGACATGTAGTTATAATCAGATGGAGAATCCAGTGTACCTGTGTCACTTGGGCTGTTACCTACATTTATATGGTGCTTAGTTGTAAGATTCCAATCAGCCATTCTGGAGAAACTCGAATGTAGCTGATATCACTTTCTGATTATTATATTTGGCAGTCAGGTCCCCATTGTGTTGGGCACTGTACAAAGAGGCAGAAAGATCCTTGCCCCAGAAAGATTTCTGTTTCTGCTTGCACTGGAAACATTACTTGACCAAATCAATGAATGAGATTTCCTGGGTGAGTTCTGTCTGGTTACGAACATGTATCCTAGGCTAATGGAAAATCCCTGTTGAATTACACTTCTCTTCCAATGCCTGTGCTATAAACCACAGATGTTCAAGATGAAGGAGTTCCTGATTCAAGAGCCATGTTGTTTTCTGCAGGTGCGATGTGGATTACTTTGTTATCTGTCAAATCCAAAGTGCCCTCTGGGCCAGGAGAGGACTTTCCTTTTCCTCTTTTCTGTACTTTTTTGTGAACTCTCTTTAAAGGCAGAAGATTCTTCTGGGCCCAGTATATTGTTTCCACTGCTGTTTAAAAGTTTTGACCTCTGGTACATCCCTGAATTTGGAATGGAGATAAAACAAACATCCCTCATGCATAAATAAATCTATAACGGGAGGTAGGAGGAGACTTTCCCCATGAGCCCCATAATTACCCTCTTTGTAGTTTTTTGTACTTTCTGCTGAGATTTGGTTCTGGGTTGGCTATCAGCATTTTGCTAGTACTTAGTTGTCCACAAAGGAGCATTTGGATATGATCTGGGAATGACACCTAATTTTGCATTGCCTCAAGGGTATGGTTCCATGACCTCAGAAGGAATTTCTGCACTGCATTTTGAGAAGCCCACTCAGGGAATGAAGGCAATGCCTGGCACCAGCAATCCTAGCAATTGGAGATAATTAGGTATAGGTGATAACTGCTAGGAAATGAATGATACAATGAAGTTCTGGATCTTTGCAAATCTTTTCCATAGTGACAAAATATGACCAGAGCTGTGTCTGTTTTGATTCTGGCAGCAACCATTCTCTGTATTGGGTTCAAAAAGTTATTGATGTTTGATCAACTGGTGAGCCTGAATTCTTTTCAGTAGCTGCCCAGTTATAAATGAATGTGTTTCTCTGAGCAGGGAACTAATTGGCATGTTGTCTGTGCATGGGAATAGGTGCTTAACTTACAACATGAGCAAGTCCTCTGACCACCAGACCTTTCTTAAAATTCTGGGTGTGGAGGGGCATCCAACATTTCCAGGTGGTCTTCCAGTCATATACTAACTGGGATCCCAACCCTGCTTAGCTTTCCAGAGCAGACAAGTTTAGGTGCATTCAGCATGATATGGCTGCAGACACAGAGCAGAAGAAAGTGTCTTGCATTGGAATTGTGAGCAAACATACATGCACACTGATTTTGTCTTGGTCATGTTGATAATTTTGTTGACTTGGAGGAAAGTTTATGTAGCTTTCCTTGTAAGCCTTTGCTCCAGATTTTGTCCTCCAGGGTCATAGTCCCTTCTTGGACAGCCTTGGTGCTGGTAATGACTAACACATTGCTATGTTGGCTTTGATAGTGAGAGTTGAGACAACTCTACTATCTCAGCTTGCTAGATGTCTGTGGGATCCTGAACAGTTGCCTGCCCACTCCCCCAAGCTAGCTAGCACCCATGTACGTACTGCAGGAGCAACCTAGCACCACTCTGTGCTTTCCTCAATAATGCAGGCATCATTCTGAGCACGGGAAGAGATTTTTCACTTATCTCTCTGTAATCCCATGATGGTGTAGCTTCACAGGGAGTGGAATCCTCATGTGTTTCATTTCTGGTCTCAGAGATCCTGAAGTGCTCCTTTTGCTTTATGTGAAGCCTGCCTGTGGAGCAGGGGAGGGATAAAGAGTGATAAAATCCTTCCTACTTTCAGATTCTGAGCCTCTTTCCTTGGCAGAGCAAGGGTTTACAGTTGATGATCAGATGGCACAGATCCATACCATTGTAGAGGGAGATATCTGGGCTGCAAGCCAGACAGGCACAATTCCAATTATTTTGCTTTCTGAGTAAGAGCTTCACAGCAGTGACAGGCTTCTCTGCATGCCCAGACATGTGGAAGGTGTGGGAGGGGCCGTGAGCTTGATACAGAGCACTATGAGAGCTTCTGTGTAGGAGAAAATTCCAGAAAAAAACCCCTCCATAAGGGGGAAGGCAGAGAAGGCATTTAACCTCTGATTTCCACCCCACTTGTTCATTAACCATACTAACTGCTGCCTTAAAAAGATGATGCTTGCTTTTTTGGGATCCAGAGTCTCTGGGATTTGCAAGACTTACCCAAGAGCATCATAAAAATCTCAAATCAGTGTGTGTGGAAGGGGAACTGTGTAGCAGCCTGTCTTCTTTCCTCAGAGATGAGGAATCTAAGGGTGGGAACTAGGCATGCTGGTCCAATTCTGAGCTCCATACCCTGGCAGCATGAAAGTCATCTGGCTGTGAACTGATAGGACATAATTCACCCTCTGTAGAGCCCGTACATGTTACCTCACATATGAAACAAAACTTAGATTTGGCCTGATATTTGTGGGACAACTCTGCCATTTTTGAGAAGGGGCAGACGAATCCTGGAGGGGAGGCACTGCAGTGCTTGATCTGGGTGGTTGAAACCACTACACTGACAGGAGACGGGTAAGAAATATTATATGATGCTACTGCAGAAAAATGAATAAAAATAATGTTATAAAACAAAATTGTCTGGATAAATTGAAATGCCAACTTGTTCCACTGCTGGAGGAAGAAAATCTGGTGGCCTTAGTTGAAAGGAAGAGCTTAGTCCTTGAGTCCCGAGCAGCCACACTGGACTGCCTCCAGATTCCATAGGTGGGGAAGCGGGTTCACCATGACTGAAGAATGAAGAGAGAGGCTCTGCAACAGAAAGTGAATTAAAGGAACAGGCTTCTCAGCTGGATTTTTATGATATCCTGATACCCAAGAAGTTGAGAAATGTTCCTGCTGCTATGGTCATGTTATCCATAAAGGATGGAAGATAATGAAAGGATTCTATGTAAAAGTACCCAGGAAGCCTGAGAGACCCTGGAGACGAAGTTCTTAATGCAGCATAAGCGTGAATGTGACCCCCTAAGAAACCACAACTCCTTTGTCTGGAGAACTATTCCAGGCCTGCAAGCCCACCCACATGGCAGAGAGGTTGACCCAAAAGCCCTGAGAAGTGAAATTCAATGAGGAAATGCAGTTATATTTCCCAGAGCTGAGGAAGGCCCCGTCAACTTGATCCCTCTAGTACAGAATGAAGCACATACAGAAAGTGAAAGTGTGTCTGCACTGAGGAACCTGTGTCAACTCCAAAGAAAGGGTGGTAGATCTTACAAATTGTTGTCACTGGAAAGATTGGAAGTACCTTTGGGTTGAAAAAAAACACAACCAAGGTCTCTGATCTGCTTACGGCAATGTTTTACTTTGTCCTCTGCAATGACACTGAGACCTACGCTTGGTTCCATTTCTTATCCTTATTCTTTAGACATCAGAACAACAGAAGAGCAGAACCAAGGCTTTTATAAACAGCAGGTGTCACTGAGAGCATGAGTTTCCAGTAAGGAACCCACTTAGCTGGTGACTTGCCAGTTGCTGAGCCAGTCTCCAGTACTGAAAATCTGCTTAAATAATTCCTTGCCCGGGAGGCAGCACCACATTGGCCAGCCTGCCAGGGGCTTTCCCTGAACAAGCTACGGCCCTAGTTTGAGAACCACTGGTTTATAATACAGTAATAGTGTATACCATCAGCTGCTTCAACTGCTTATCACTTGAGGTTCAGGCTCCCTTTGTATATAGTTCAGATAAAGTTTCTCTTCCCTGCTGGGGTGTAGATGCTAAGCTGTCTCATCCTCCGCTTATTAGCTTGATAGCTTTGTTTACTTTATATGTAAATTGACCTTCATTGTCCCTAGCTGAAGACCGAGCTGGCTAGAGAAGGAAACACATTCCTTTGTCTAGGACAGACCTGTTAACCAAATCCCCCTGACATGCCTGGTTTAAATACCTTTTAGTCATAACTGCAACATATATTCATAACTCTTAATACACATCACATACATACATGACACAAGACTCTTAATGATCAGTGAATTATTAGTTTTCCAATGACATATTACCTAACACCTTCTAGATACAGATTATAGCCGTAGTAAGGTGAGGTACAATGAATTGGTCAGGCCAGCTAAACTCATTACTTGATGCCAGTGAGCTGCTTGCCCTCTGGCATTGGGATGCTCTTAGGGTCACATAAGAAAATATTCAGAAACGCTTATTTTTGCAGATTGTTATGTAAACAAATGGGAGCTGTTTGAAAGCTGCTCAGAGGTTTGAAAAGTTAGAAGTCCCTCTGGAGAGTAGTGCAGGTGAGGTGGTGAAAAGTGCAAGATATAAATATGCTGTCATATGGTTCCATTATTTATCATATAGATATAATCTCTACATATGTCATCCCAGATATTATTACAGACTTATTATTAGCGACTCCACAATTAAGGTTGTGTTGAATTTTTCACTTAAAACAGGATTAAAATCCCCTGGTTTAACACTTTAATGGCTAAATTGAGTCTTTAAATTTGGCACAATAACTCTTCTGAAGGCAACTGAATTAACTGTGCCTTTTTTAAAAAAAGAAATATATACAACAACTTTTGCAGAGGAAACAAAAATATTTTCTTTCTGAAATGTTGCCCTCGTGATATTATGGTAGTTTACCTCCTCCTTGTTAAACAATGAGTCACACAAGCTCCAAACTTTATATACAAATATATTTTCATAGCACCTCAGGTATATGATTTTTTAATTTTATATTTAAACACAAATAATTCTTCTCTTTATATGCCTCAAGCTAAATGATCTCCACAAAGAATAGCTGATGTTACTTCAAAGTTGTGCTGTGGTTTGGTGAACTCTTTCAGGTGTGCACCACTTTCATTGGGCTTAACATTTGGTTGTAAATAAAGCTGCAAAAATATAGTAAAATGGCAACCGGCTTACCTGACTGGCTGTGCAGTTTGACAAGCAGGTCTTGTTATCTGCAGCAAGGTAAAAATTAGTGGGGCAGGCACAAGTGTATGTTTTGCCAGGAGCTAAGAGACACAAATGACTGCAGCCACCATTATTTATCATACACAAATGTTTAGACACTGTGAATGAAAAAGAAAAAAAAATATTAAAATCTACCAACCAACATGCTGATTCGCAGGGGAAAACCCCAAAACAAATAAAAAACCAACAAAGGAAACATTTTTTTTCCCTTTAGGGAAGCTTCTAGTAATATAAACCTGTTACCTCAGCATACTTTAAATCTCTTTTATGGTAAAAGGGGAATTAAAATGCACTAGATACAAATTACATTATTTTTACAATGTCGTAGTTTATAAAAAAAAGCATTCCTTGAAAAGAAAACAAACAAAAATTCACTTTTTTAGCCATCGGTCTTGCAAATTGTCTTATTAAGGAGCGCAAGCATTTTGTATGAGGCAAATTAATTCACTAATAAAAATGCAGATTTGAATGCTGAAACAATGAGAGAGAAAGCACTAATCTTTTACAATGGTGCTGCTAATTTGCTAATCTAGACCAGCTGCCAAATTTTATTTAACTAGAACTGTAATATACGGATGGTAGAAGATCCGAGAGAGTTATAATAATGTCCTCCTTCTGTAGGTTTTTTGGCCCAACTATTGTTTAAATATCTCTGGGGCTTGTTAGACACCAGTATTTCTTTAAAATATTAACTCTCCTGGTTTTGCAATAATAATATTGAAAGCTTTGCTAATACTTTATTTCTCCTTTGCTGGACTGATTTTATCATCTTTGTAACATAATATAATTTTAACAATTCAGTTGATCTAGTCAATATCAATAACCTGTTCTTTAATAATTTCAACTTGATATTTAGTTACTTAAGAAAGCAACCAAAACCACTGTACAAATACTTATAATCATTGCATAAAAATGCCCGATCCTAAATAAATAAATAAATAAATAAAACTTCAGTGAATTCAGAAATTAGATGTTTGTGAAATATGCTGATGTGCTGTCTGAAAAGCATGGATAGAATAATTACCATCAGGTTGTCTATAAGAATGATACACCTGGATATCTGTTATGGCATGCCATGAGTTAATCAGTGATATTCTGTCTGCTCCAGAGGTTTTGTGGGCACGGCTCAGTGACTTGGTTTTCCCATCTGTCCAGTAGATGTAGTCTTCAAACAATGTTAGTGCAATCACCCCTGGAATATCTTGATTAGGGACTGTAATAGGAGATGGGAAGATTAATGTTCAGTCTTGGAAGACTGCCAGTTAAAATATTCCATACTCTATGGGCTGACAGATACAACCACTACAAACTTCTTGAGAATAACTGCCTTGACAATCTGTCAAGCCTGCAGGGTATTTTACTACCAGTTAAAATAATGCAGGATTGGGTGCAACAGCTTTGCTTGCATATATTTAGTGGGCCCAACCACTGCAAAGAAAATGAACAAATTTCAGTTAACAAATAACTACGTCCAAATTCTAAACAAATTACATGTTAAATTTTAATAAAATAGTTAGCATATATATTTAAGTTAATTTACTCTGCTAAAGGTCATTATTTTGATTTTTAAGATAATACAATGTATTAAACCATAACCAAGATGCACCTTTAGATGTACTGTATTTTAACACCATTAAAAGCTATTGTAGTCACTTCATTATGGTGACATATTACAGCCCTTAAGATAATCTAAAAAGCAGCTTTTCTGCTAACAGAAATACAACAATGGTTAAAGGCTTACTGCTGCATATATTTACTTTTTAATACTGTACAACACATATCACAGGTGAATACAGACAATAACTTCTATTCTAACTCCCAGAATAGAAATCCTAACTGGGTTAGGGATTCTCAGTTTTTCATATGAAAAATCTACATCATTCAGAGCAAATGAATTGTTAAAGTACATTATGCAGTGATACCACTGTTACACTGCAGAAATATAGTTTTCTTATACATTATAAGATTTAAGTATAACTTCAGTAGTATGTTACTCCATGGGTTCTCTCATTGAAACCACTGAAAGCACTTGTGGAGTAGCATACTATGAACACCCGTAAGGGCAGCAGAATGTGGCCCACATTGTTCTGAATGAGCTTAACAAACACTGAACAAGCATTGTTAATCTTCACTTTTGTAAAATTGAACAAACCCAGGATGTCCAGGTAAATAAGCATTTTCTTATAGGTTTAATTACTGTAGCTAAAAAATAAATCAATCTGTTTAAAAAACCTTATGACAAAACATCCTGAGCTTTGACAAAATAGTCTAGTAATGATACCATGAGATTTAAGAACTTTTGGAAAAATTATAAAACATGTAATTATGATGGGAAGATGGCAGACAGATTTTGTTATGTTTGAGGTTCTTTTGAAAGGACAGTACTGAACGCATGAATCTGACCAACTATCCAACTATGAACTAGATGGTCAAAAAGGAAATTAGCAGTATGAAGTAGATATTTTCAAGTTACTTAAAACCACTGTTACACAGTAAAATCTGGAGACAGGTGATTTTTTTTTCTTAGAAATTGAATGCACCTGGTATATATAGTTGACAAGTTGGCCTAATTACAAGAAAACTGTAAAAAAAATAACATCAACTATCACCCACAGGTATTCAGTTGGTGAATAAATCTTGAAAAAAATAGAAACATTGTGTGGGCTGAAGTTTAACAGGTGCTTATTATACATTTCAAAGTCAATTCCAAAGCTTTTAACATTGTCTAGAACTCCTCCAGTAAATTGTTTTGCATGTTAGCAGTGGTTCAGATGGAAATAAAACACACACACACAGCACCTACACATTCCTACTGTATGATTTGTTTTTCTTAAACTTTTGAGCGTTTGAGGCAGAAGATTTATGTTATGGCACTTAGAATTGGTGTTAAAATGCAGGTTTGGGTGGTGGGGCATTTTCATCTGAACTCATCAGAACCCTTGTGCCACATATATAATAAAATTTGGTATTCACTTTATATACTACAATTTAATATATTCTTGAACATAACATCAAATTCCACAATGCCTTGTACAAGCATTGTTATGTCATTCATTCTGCAGTGAATAAGTATATCTCCCAGTTGCTCATAACATTCTTTATGCTAAACCTAGTGTGTCTTGTTTGGCATCTATGGCATGTAAAACACTATTATTCATAACTGTCAAGTCAACTGATGGATGCTTTTGTTTGGAATTAGGAGTCTTTCTACAAAATCCCATATAAATCTTTAAGGGTCATTTTTAATATTTAGAAATCGTATCTGGCATGGCATTCACTACTGTTTTCCCTTAGCAATATTTGTTGTGGTACAATTTTAAAAGCTGTAATTATCTTTTGAAAAGGAGATTCTTTCCTGCTTATCTGCTCTATGTCATCAACAAAGCAGCACTAAAATAGTGACTGTATTTGTGTTACAGGAGGTGAATTAAATTAGAATTCTAACTTGGGGTATTTCACTTACGTCTATTAAAGCATGATTTACCATAATGTAAGATTTATTTCCCAAAAAAAGGAATTCATTTATAAATGCAAAAGTAACAATAATTTAGTTAAAATGGAAAATGTGTTACTGAGTCAGTTCTTTTCTAGGGCTGACCTATCTCCTGTATAAGAATTTGAATTTGTGCCCCTCTTTCTGGAAAAATCAGAGGACATTCAGACTTATCCATGGGGCTTCTGGCAAACAGAGTTTAGGGACACCATCCCTGCCCATCCTGACTAATAGCCATTGATGGACCTATCCTTCATGAATTTATCTAGTTCTTTTTAAAATCCTGTTTACAAGTGAGAAGTGTGGGCAAGCTTGTATTGCCACTGCCTACACTATCCATATATCATAGACACCTAGAGAACTTCAGTCTCCAGAACTAAATTCAAGCGCATTAAATTAGAATGGATGTGCCACTCAACTGACTGTGATGTAAAATGCAGTCTCTTAAATGCAATATTGTTTTAATTTCAAACTTTCATGCCTGATATTCACGATGAGTAACTGAAGTTCCTGATGGAAAGTCTCTTCTTCCCAACAGATGCACATGTGATTAGACATTCCTGACAACCAGATTTTTAAGTGGAGTCTCTGGCTGTTGGGAACTCCATTATGCATGACCTGGACTCCCACTGTCATCTAAATGTACGAAGAAGTTTTTTTTCCACAATTTATAACACATCAGTGAATGAACTAAGGAAGACCTCTCAGCCTTAAGTATTGCAGATGGGCTCTTCCCTGACTGATAAGATTCATTCCTGAGTTTAGCCAAACAATTATTTTTATGCCAACCACTGGCTTTTATAGTACTATCCGTTGTTTGAATGTGACATCAAGAAAGCTCCTATTGGCCAGGGTGGAACAAGAAAGTCCGGAGGATGTTTTTTCAATGGGATCATACTCCACAACTATGCTGAATTAGCAGATTTGAAGTGCAACTTCTATTTGCTACACAGGCATGAGTGATGACAAAGCATTTAAAGCAGTGATACGCAGGCTGAAGCTCACAAGCCACAAGTGGCTCTTTAATGTGTCTCCTGAGGCTCTTTGCAGCACATGAAATTAAAGCACTGTGTGATATAATTATAAGCCAATTAAAGTAATTAACCAATCAGGGTGCCTTTACTATGTTATTAACCAATTGTAGTTGATAAAATAATAATCTTTGGACAGTCATTTTGCTGTAAGAATAATTATAATAATATATTTATATATGTTATATATGATGTTCTTACAACAAAATGACCGACCAAGTATATATATAAACTAAATATTTCCCAGACTATTTAAATATGAATATACAATACTATAGTAAATGAAACAATGAATTTACCATACTGTGGCTCTTTTGCGTAATGCTGATCACTAATTTGGCTCCTGAACCACTGAGTTCTGAGTATCACTGATCTAAAGCATCAGAGAAGACAATATTATGGACCATTAATGTGCTAAGGAAATTTTGACCATAGAGCAACTATATACTTTTAATGCACTTCTGCAGTATACTGTATTCATTGCCCTTCCGTGGATTCTTGATCTGTGTTTTTTCTGGATTTGTGTAGCCTGGAAGGCTATAGACTTTTTTTGCTGCTTAGACTATAACAGGATTTAAAAAATAACTAGATAAATTCATGAAGGATAGGTCCATCAATGGCTATTAGTCAGGATGGGCAGGGGTGGTGTCCCTAACCTCTGTTTGCCAGAAGCTGGGAATAGGAGACAGGGGATGGATCTCTTGATGATTACCTGTTCTGTTCATTCCCTCTGGGGCACCTGGCATTGGCCACTGTCTGAAGACAGAATACTGGGCTAGATGGTCCTTTGGTCTGACTCAGTATGGCCGTTCTTATGTTATTGACTTCAGAGAAAATGATATAATCAAATCAACTAACAACTGACTGTATCAACTGTTAATCACAAAAATAAATAATTTTAAAGCAAATCTAAAGACATATATCTAAACAAAAGCTGTTCTAATACGAACACACAATTTAATATAAATATTTTTCTAATGACACAAAGGTAAAGCATGTGTGAAGTTGTAGCTATCAGACATTTCAGAAATGGCAGTTAATTTCAATTTATTTTACTGGTTGAGAAACATTTCTGTAGTAGCTAAATTGTATTTTGCTTCTTTTCATTAACTTTTATTATGTTGTAAACAACAGAACATCAGCACTGATTTCATATAATAGCCTATAAAATCTACAGTTTGCATGGAATGTGAATGACAAAAAATGAAGAAAAAGAATCATAATGCAATTCTGAAATCTAGTCTTTTTGATGTAGCTTTTTTGTTTTCTTTTTCCTCTCCAGCATTCTGTAAGCTTCCCAAGACCTCAATCAGTGACAGCTATTGATTTATCTGCATACACTGGTACAAAAAAAAGTCTTTTCTTTCTCATTTTTTCCCCTTACAGCGAAACATACTTCCTCTTTCTATCTCACTTTTATTTCAAAACATTTGATAAAGATGCCCAATTACCCATCCATTAGCAAGAGACTAACATCTTCCTTAAATGTAAAACTACATTTAAATAACTTGAAGCATCATATCTAGACCAGCAAATGCAGGGATAGGAATTAAACATTAATTAGTTTTGGCCAAAATGGAAAAAAAATCCAAAAAATTGAAATGTTTCATTTTGACATTTATTGTAAAAAACACAAAAAAGTGGTACACAAAACCCCAAAGCTAAACAAAACAAAATAATTTCACGTTGACCCAATAAACTGTTTTTCAGATTTTCCAGTTCGGTGGCTGAACCAAAAAAGAAAAAAGAAAAAGAAAAAGAAAAATAAATCTAATATCTCCGCTCCAGTAATTAATCCACAGACAAATTCACATGACTGACAACTTCTCTCTCAGAGATGTTATGGTCTGCCATTCCATAACAATTGTATTTACTACATTTAATTTCTTGGTTATTAAAATATTAGCATCTGAATACTCCAAATAACCTATTACTTAGGGATGAATAACCTTCTATTCTTATATGAACTCATACAAACCACACTATTTTCTCAAATGAACGGACCCCAATTGTTTACTACTGGTTTAGCTTAAGGGCGGTTATGGTCAGAAAAGTGATGATGTATTACTCAACTGTGCACACTGTTCACTGTCTTACTCAACTAATTTGCTCCTTTTGAGGATTCAGAGTTCAAGTTGGTCATTTGCCTCCTTTTTACATCAAAGTTCACAACTCATATACTGAGGAGAAAGTGAGTTAAATTCCATTTCTGCTCCTGTACCACCAACAGCATTATCATCTCTGTTCCATCAGTAGAATCTTTATTATTAGTGAACTCAGATTGATAAAGAACCTAGTTTGATTTTCAGAACTTAGTTCTTTTTATTTGTAAAGTGAACATAGTCAATGTAGAGTTATTGAGAGGCAATGAACACTGAATCCCACAATACCATTTTAGTCACTTTTTAGACTATAGCTGTATTTAAGGTCTGATCTACACTAGAAAATTAGGTTTAACTACATCACTCAGGGTGTGAAAAATCCACACCCCGAGCAGCATAGTCAAGCCTTCCTAGGTCCTTGTGTAGACAGAGCTAGGTTGGTGGTAGAATTCTTCCATCAAGCTAGCTATTGCCTCTTGGGGAGGTGCGTTACCTGTGCTGTCAGAAGAATCCCTCTCATCAAAGTAGGTAACGTCTGCACCAATGTGCTACAGCAACGCAGCTGTGCCGCTGTAGAATGCTAAGGGTAGACAAGTCCAGAGAGACTCTAACTCAGATTCTTGTGACCCAATTCCCCACCACAAACTCCACTTCTATCTCTGATTGAGTGGCTTCCAGCTTCTCCCTCTGCCAGCTATGTCCATGCAATTCTCCCCTTCTTCTTATAGGCCACCCTTATCTCCTTTACAGACCTACACAACCATCTCTGCTTCTCTGTTGGGTCCTGAAACTATAGTTAAACAATACATTCTCATATAGTGTGAGAAGAAATATGCTCTGGACTGCAATGTGCACCAGATTACACAAGAAAATGGAAGTACTGAATGAAAGCTAGATGTCGCAAGGGGAATGAGTGCACTGGCACTTAAGGAAAAGCAAAAGAAAAAGAAAGAAAGAAAGGTGTGGGCAGAGTGGAGCATGCAGTAAGAAAGGCTGAACAAACTAGGAGGGAAAGCAAAGGATGGCCTGAACAGTTTGTTCAGAAGTTGAGTCAAAATATGAATACACACTTAAAGCTTTGGATTCTTTTCTGAACTGTACAGATCACAGAATCTGATGAACTTCACCCACAAATGTATATCAATTTTTATCTACCTGTTAAATTTACATATTCTAATCCACACATGCAGTGTATATGCCTACTTAAAACTATTATGAAAAATAAATGGTAAGGTGAAGTAGGTTTCCCCTCACCTCCTTTCTATTAATAACCCCATCTTTCCAATATTTACTCTTTAGCTACGTATTATGTAATATAAATTTGCAAACTTTTCATCGCATACTATTTTGGGATTTATATACGTGCAAAAGCTATCTGAAACCATATAACATTTTGGTGTCTATTTTACATAATTTAATAACATTAAATATCTGGAATTTAAACAGAATTGTTTAAAAGAAAACAAAACACATGCTTAGGCATGATCTTGTATAAAAGTTTCACCTAAAGGCTGAGGCATAATTCCATATAGTGGGAAATGTGAAAATCCCTTAACTACAGCAGTGCTAGTGACAGCTGATACTGTAAAATATTGCCTTTTGGGTAGCTACTAAGATTTAGGTTGTGTCAATAAAGTATAAACCAGCGTAAGTGGCAACATGGTGCTGACTAACCCAGGGACCAAGAGTACTCACTGTATACATGTAGTGCATTTTTTTAAATTATATCTCTTATGAGATGCAGCCTCCTTTCCCATATACATTGGTCCTATACAATGAGCTGGTACTAGACACCTCTAAGCTGCCGATGAAATAGAGAGACAGATAAAGTCTGGTCTTAATTAATTACTGTCTAGAATTTAAATATTGAAAAATGGCTGTTAAAAGAATTAGTAGAATTTTAAATCAATAATATGTCCACCAATGGCTTGAGAGTAGTTTCTGCTAAACAGCAGTATTTTGGTGTATAAGGTTAATATGAAATTTATGGTTTTATTACATAAAGCAAGTTTAAACTGATAACAGAAAGTTTGAGAATTCAGTTTGTTATATGGCGTATTCCTTTCTGCAGCTCTAACACTGACTTTCTCTACAATTCTTGTACTACAAGAGACATTTAATAACAAACCCTTTTGATGATTCATCTTCCAAAATGCTAATTTCAAACCTCAATATTATCTTATATAATTTCATTTAAAAGTAGCTAAATGTAAATTGTTTTTATAGATATTTTCATTCACTTATGTTTATGAACCAAGTGTATGGCTGTAAAATATACTGGGGAAAGCCTAGATTATAATAATAAAAAGAAAAAAAAACTTATTGATGTAGTCCAACTAAATTTTATTTATAAGAGTGTTGTAGAACTTTTTATTATTGATTTTGTAAAGCTAGAGACTTTCAATTATAAATGTTTTATAAATTAATCTATATTACTTTTACTAAATTTAAAATCTTATCTTAAAAATAAATAAACAAACAAATTCTGCTTAATGAGCATAACAAATTATTTAATCCCAGTAACTGAAACCTTGATTTCTAAATAAGTATGTGTATGTATGTGTTAACTAATATTGAAGACTGAAATTAGCATTTTGGAATGTAACTTGAAACTTGAAAAGGGTTGCAATTAAAATGTTTCTATTTAAAAATTTTAATATCTACAAAACACACACACTCCCATTTGGGAACTGAGATTTGAATTACCCAGTAAATTATATTCCCAGACAAAACACTTTGTTAAAATGAGATTAAGATTGAGATTACATCTCAGTAATGTAAACGTTTTAAAAAATAGAAAAAAATTGTCATTTTTTCCCCAAACAAGCACTATAAATCAAGAAATTCAGAGATAAAATTAAATTAACAAAAACAACAACCCTCTAAACATGTTCAGGTATAGAAATGCAGTTATGGCACCTAAAGTGCTAAACTAACCTAGAATGACGCCATAAGAGGAGGAAATGAAAAATGAATCTCTCTTTAAAAATTATTTAAAATAAAATCTAGGACCACAAACATTTAATGACTTATTCCTAAATGTATGGTTATCATAGGATGTTTACACTTATGTTACCTACTTTCAACCTTAACTATAGCTTAAATAGGTTTTGTATGGGAATTTCTTTTTTTTGCTTTAGAATTATTTTAAAAAAATTATGCATGAAAAGGTACAAAAGAATGCTAATCTGTGATATCTTTAATGGACTGAAGATAGTTCATATCATTTTTTAAAGTAATTTTTAAGGCCATATTCAAGTACTGTGCCAGTGAAGAACAAAGTAGCCTGAATCAGCAGAAACCAACTGGAGCACAATGGTGAATCTATCCCTTAATTAGTTAGCATACAGCTATGTAACTTTTAAGAGTGACTGCTGTTGGTCATGTAATGTACCAATTTGAATGCTTGACACATTTATATAGTCTTGACAGTAACTCAATTCAAGTAATAAGATTGTAGCGTGCAAATTAGTTTGGGAGGAGGAGTAATTGTTGCTTGAGTATTCTGAAGCCACAATAGCCCCATTAAGAGTGACCTAAACTATTAACCTAGGCCTCTGATCATAACAGATATGATACCCAATACCAATTTAGTATAATTACTACATAACTTTAAAAAAGAGTCTATGCAGCAGATTTCAATTAGTTTTAACTGTATGGAAAATGTGAGAGTGAGTATATATAAAATTAGAGAAACTATGCTAAAATAACATTAAGGTTTCAAAGTCAAGCACTCATAAGTTAGGAAATGCTAGAACATATAACTTTATCCAGACCCTGTTTGTGTATGCATTACAATAGAGTTGATAGTTACATATTATATATATATCATAATATTATATATAATATGTAACTATCAACTCTATTGTAATGCATACACAAACAGGGTCTGGATAAAGACTATATATATATATATATATATATATAGTCTTTATGTTCTATATTACTAAAACCTTTCTAACTACAAGGGAGGTTGTGGAATCCCCATATTGGAGGTTTTAAAATACAGATTAGACAAACAGCTGTCGGGGTGGTCTAGGTATCTCTAATCCTACCTCAGTGTTGGAAGTTGGAGGGTGGACTAGATGACATACTGAAGTAATTTCCAGATCTACATTTCTTTCTTTCTACTTTTTTCATAGGAACCTGCCTTATTGAGTAAATGGGTTATTCAGTATTTCTTTTCATTCTCCTTATTAAATATGTGGTCTCTCCTCTGGCATTATTTAACACACATAATCCAAACCTTGCACTAAAAAAGAATAAATTAATGATAGGCCTTTGGCACTGATCAAACCTCTACTCCCCTCAGGTATAGGAGGGACTTAAATTGGAGGTCTCCCACATCCCAAGTGAGTACTGTTATGAGGGAAGTTGTTTCTCCCTTGCCTGTTCTGTATGAACTCGCATGAGGGGCCCAATCCAGTAAGCATGCTCAGATTATTCCTATCAGGTCAGGCCCCACATACAACTTGTCTTCACCTGGTTTGTGAATCACTCTGGGACCTAGTGGGGGAGGTGAGTGGGGAGGGAGGCAGCCATGTTCAAGCACAGATGTAGAAACATAGGTACATCTTTTACTGTAAAACCAGAGGCACTGAATGAATTTAGGCACCTACAGGCTTCAGTGGAAGCTTTGTGCATTGCAGAGGTCCCAAAACTGGGAATTAAGCTCCTAAAACAGGGACTTGATCACCTAATTCCTTTTGTGAATTCATTTCCGATTGCTTAACAAACATTAATGAACTTACCTTCACAACACCCTTGAGACATTACAAGGTATTATTATTCCCATTTTACAAGTGGGGAACTAAACACACACAGTTAAGGCCAAAACTGTCAAAAGTGTTCACTGGATTTTGGCACACAACTTGAAACATTTAACTGGGCTTTTTATAGCACTTTATATATTCAAAGCTCAGTTCCTACTGACTTCAGTTGTAGCTGTGAGTGCTCAATCTGGCACCAGGTGTCTCATGTTAGACATCCAGAAAATGAGAAACATGCAGTTATTGGCCACCTGGGAACATTTTGGTGTAAGTGACTTATCTAGCATCACAAAGGAACTCCATGGCAGAGACAGTGATCCAGTTATCCATGGTGGTATTCAACTTACTTAACAAACAGACCAACCTTTTCATGCTCTCTGTTTGTGTATATATATCTCCTCACTATATGTTCCATTCTATGCATCCGAAGTGGGCTGTAGCCCACGAAAGCTTATGCTCAGATAAATTTGTTAGTCTCTAAGGTGCCACAAGTACTCCTTTCTTTTCCAAACAGGGTAGAGGTTCCTATAAGACAACAGTCTTATTCAATATACAACCCTGATTCATTTCTAGAGTATAGTATATCTTGTGCCCTGTATGAAGCAGGCAGGTTCTTGCTGAAAAGAATAGTTCATGATTCTATAATTAAAGACTATCCTAACACATATGTACCAAGGGGTGGAATTAAGGTTGTTGGGACAACCTTAGTTCTAACATTTCCTAACTTTGGAATGCTTGACTTTGGATCCTTAATGTTCTTTTAATGTAGTTTGTGTGTGATGTTTAAAAAAGAAAAAATTAAAGAAACAAAATCCTTCATAAGGCATCATACTGACACCGACATGGGTTACTAGCAGGGTTTAAGTCCCAGAACTGACCTCCACCACTAGAACTAATGGAGCAACTGTCTTATTCTGTGTGTGGAAAAGACACTAGTGAGGGAGAAGAGACATATACTTTGTCAATTGGTTTTTGCTATTTGCTGACAGCCAAGGAACATAGGTACTCAGAACTCCTGGATTCAAGTCCAGGATCTGTAGATAAGCATGCCCCAGTGGTTATAAATCCTTCTGTCCTTGTTCCCCAAGCTTCTCTCTCTCTCTCTCTCTCTCTCTCTCGCGTGCCCGCCTCATTCCCCAGCTCCTATCCACTCCTCTCTCCTATCCAACCCTGCTCCTGCCCCTCTCTCCCAACCACCCTCACCCAGCTTCTATCCAGCCATTAGCCTGACTTCTATCTCCCTCTCCTTCTGTGTATACAACTGCTCAGCCCCCTTTGCTCCTATCCATTCCCACCCTGGTTCCTATCCCCATCTCTTCCCCACCACCACCATATTTTTGCAAGCATGTTGCTTCCTATGTCCCCTCTTTACAGATTCAACACCATTTGGGGGAGCACTGAGAGCACAGGGAAGATAGCCTCACTCTCCAAGCTTGCAGTTTCAATACCCTGTGCCATAGTAGCCCCACTTCTGGGAGGAGCAACTGCCTGGAAAATCCTGCTCAGCCCCTGCAAACCTTGGGTGGAGCATACTCATTGCAGATGGAATATTCAGAGACTCTTTTAGCTGCTGAACCGTTAAATGTTTCTACTTAGAATATGCGAAGAGACAGCAAAAAGCACATCCCTGACACAGAGGCCACTCCCTGCTCCAAAAAATAGAGGCACTAGAACTATTCAATGGAAGAGTGGTAATACTTTAACAAAGGCAAAACAACACATTTTCCCCTAATTTTGTTCTCTGAAACAGCTGAACTGCTTTAGCTGAAATTTCCAAAGCCTTTCAGCATTAGGAAGATATTAGGAATAGTTAAAATTCAGCAAATATATAAGCAATTGCAGATAGTCTTAAAATAGGAAGTGTTGGGCAACTTCATCTATAGGCCACTTTATCAGCTCTCCCTATAATAATTGGTTGATTGATTGATTGATAGATCTAGCCAGCTCTTACATGCAGAGAGAGACAGACACAAACATAATATATTATGGAGGAATTTGTTACAATTTTGTAACTATGTTTTTTGTGTTCGGGTTGCCATTATAAACCCTATTTTCATACTTCCCTAACTTTTTCCATAAAGTAAGATTTTCATCTGCAAATGCTTGTGCTTAAGTTTAGGAGGGACAAGAGGACCAGAATATGAACTCTGATAGATGTAAAAGTCACCAGTGAAATTCAATGGATTAACGGCATTATACTGGTGTAAAACTGAGGTAATGAAAACAAGCCCAGAATATTTCTTCCTGTAGTTACAAGCTTCTATAATTAGCAGTTTTGAAATTACAGGAACTAAACTATGAACGCCTTTTAAATTTAATATTTCATCCCCAGCTCAGAAATAAGAGATTTTTTAGGCCTAAAGATTAGGAAGACCTGTTTGACATAGCCAGGTGGCCAAGGGAACGGGAACCCAAATGATTACTTTGCTAAATTCCTAAATGTTTAAAGCTGGTATAAATAAATTTAGTGCTTAGCCAGATTAATGCTCTAATGAATGCTCAGTGATTTAATATGCATAAAACTTGTGAGTGCTCCAGCTTTTTGCTCGACCTAATATAGCTTATATAATCAACCATTAAACTTTAAGTAGCTGTGTAAAGTTAGTATTGCCTCCATTGTCATGAAGTTCTCCTAAGTTCTCCAAGATCCCTAGAGTATGTGGTGTGTCAAAATTCTCACTACAACTTCTCTCCTACCAACCATAATGCACACAAGAGGGGGCAGTCACTGATATTTCTCACCTGCAAAGATCAGGAACTCTGCAGGAGAGGAAAGCAGCAGACATTCCCCTCTCCTAGACAGTTTCTAAGATCTGCAAGAGAGATGAGAGTGTTTTACCTGTTGGAAAGTTGTTACAACCCATGGCTAGAAGTTTAAAAGAAGAGTAAACTGGGCTTAAAGACCAAGCTCACAAGATTCAAATTCTGTCAGTCAAAAGCAGCCAGGGATGGATTAAAGTAAGCCAGAGCTCTAGGAATATCACACCACAGGGTCTGCCTGTGGCCCTGCACCCACACCATGGTGATGCTGAGGGAACCCTCCCATACCAGAGGGGCAGAGGCAGCAGCATGGAGCACTCTCCCTCTCGGGAGTAGCAAGGGTGTCAAAAAAGGGTCTTTCTTCTTTCACTAGCAATGTGGGGTGACAGCGAAGGTCCACGCAGTATTGCACTGACTGGGCCTGCTGCACACAATATCTTCTGCTGAGGTGGTGCTGGTAGGGCCCCATGCAACGACGAGTTTTGAAATTAACACTGAAAGGCATGGGTGAGTTCACACCTGTTGTTTCAGGCTGTCTGCAGACTCAGAGAGACTTATTCATAGCCATGAGGCCTAAAAGCTCACATTTCTTCTTTTTAAATGAGAGCTCAGATTCTAGTGGAATCTAGTCATTCTAGGAGCTGGGGCCCTAGTCACAGACCTACAGTGCCTATGCCTTAATCCAGCCCTGCGCACTATAGAGGCTGCCTCCCCTACATCCCCTAGCACAGTTCTATTTTTGGATTGGCATCAGGAAGAGAGGAAAGGAATAGGAATGGCTGAAGAAGTGATAATGTAGGAGAATTGTTGTGAAAATCCATGGGTTGGCGACGAGAAAAGCTGCTGAAAGACTGTGTGCTGTGGTGATAAAACAGTTCCAAAGTTTACTTAGAAGGAACAGTCTGGGTGCCAAAGCAGTTTCAGTTGCTTCTCTGACCTCTGTGGGCACCATTTAATCCACTAGCCAGAGCCCAGACCAGAGGATTCCTTCTCTGTGTGAGAGAACACCCTCTTCCCCCACCCCCGCAAAAAAGGCCCCACTTTTCTGTCTTGCCTCATAAAAGTGGAATTAGAAAACACACATTAATATTTACTGAATTAAAGTTTTCTACTAATTTCCAATTTTAAAATTAAGTTGCTAAAGGAAAATAATAATAAAGAGCAAATTCACCAACTCTTTGGGTATCCAATGAAAAATAAACAAATCAGGGATTTACAAAACCTCACTACCCCTTGAATTATAAAATCATAATTTGTTTAGCAGAAATTCAGTTTAAGTGCTCAGACCTTAGAGTTCTTAGATCTTTACACAGAAAAGTATAAATCACAGTTCACTGTTCAGTGTTATAAGAGTAAGAAGTGTCCAGGTTTACCAAAAGCCATACCCCCCCCATTCGTTTCAGAAAACTTTCTTGTATGCATTTTCCAAATCCTCAAGAGAGGGCTCACCTTCTGTGGAAGGGATACTCAAGAAAGGGGAATCTTTCCCAGAGACTTGAGTTCTGCAGGAAGAGCTCAGAGAGAATGGTGAGAATAAAAGAATTTTGCAGATAGCACTTTAGGGATATTCCTTTCTCTCTCTTTTCTGCAGATCTCCTATGATCCACAGATGGGGAACTCAATTCATGTGGACCTTAGAACATGAATATGAGTGAGTGTCCACTAGGGTTCATAACCTCCCAACAAACCTTAGGTAGCTCTCTCACTTGACACTTTCCAACCCCTCTGTAGGCATTAGGAAGTCCCTGAATTCTCAGACAAACTGTATGATGTTTGTAGGATGACACCAATACTCCCAAATCTATGCACGTGCTTTGGAGGCCAACTTACTCCCTTCCACAAGCTTGAGGGAGGCTTTATCTTCAACACACCAAAGCAGTGCCAGAAGCCTTCCATCAGGGCAATTTAGCCACGTTGGGAGGACTAGTGAGTGTGAAACCTACCAATTCATTTGACATCTGCTGGAAAGATGAAGTGCTCTCAGTCCCATCCTTCCCTTCTCTACTGGCCTTGCTGTGTTTTGTCCACGTTCCCCTTCTGCACGTCTTTGCAGCCCTCAGTTCTGCATCCAATACTCTCTTTGACAATGAACTTCCCAAGCTCCACCTTATTCCCAGCCCATCTCCGAGACCTCTTGGAGATGTGAGGTGGTCATAAAGAGGTTTGTCCTTTAGGAAGGTCTGCCAGAAGTAGCAGGGGAGCATGCTAGAAGGGACTGGATAGGCAACTGATCAGGGAGGCATTCCCCTCCTCAACTAAAGTCACTACACTTAATTTTTATTCTCTGCTACTTTCCTTTCTCAGGACAGAATCCCGCAAAACAAACAAACAAACAAACAAAAAAAAGCATGGAGGATTTTTGTTCATTGGTGAACATCTCTTTTTAAATATCTCCTAATTTATAAATGTCAAGTATGATTAACCTGAATTCTGGTGGAAATACTCTAATTTCTACTGACAAACACCCCGCATGATTTATTTACACTTTGAGGCCTATCTCCATAAAGAGCTATAAATTCCATTAAGCTACAGACTTATTCTTAAAAATGAAAACAAACATCTCTAGCAATCATCTGGCTCCTCATTTTAAGTCTATAAGAGATGATGTGTTACCTTGACAATTATTTAAAATGTTATTAAAAATTTTAAAGTAAGAATGTAATGAACCAATCTTTGACCCTCTGTGCTTGATCTTATTTCCTAAGATTTCTTTCTCTTCCTCATCATTTTTTTTCACTATAAAGTGACAAAAAAAGTAGAAGAGATTATTGAATTATGACAACCTAAATATGGATATGCTCACCAGAGTGCAAAAATCTTCTATTTTCTTTAATTTTGGAAGAAAAATTCTACTCTCAGCGTTACTTGATACCACCACCAACTCTCATCTCTTCCTTGGTCCTGCTGGTATCTCCTTGGGTCTTTGACCACCACAGCCTATGGAACATATGTCATGTAGCACAGGCCCCTTTTGCCCATGCCTTATTAACCAAAATAAAACTGTAGGGGTTATGTGCCAAAACCTCTTTTGTCTCCTGTGCCTCTTTCGAGGATAACAGGTGCCTTTTCTCCTTGGGGTGAACTTTCTGCACACATAACCACAGATTTAGAAACACAGAGAGAAAATGGATAAAAAGAGAAAAAGAAATGGTTTGCGTAACATACCTAAATTTACACTTTACATAAGATAAACTTGACAAGGCAATCTCAGTTTAAGTTACAGAAAGGAAAGAAATGCTTGAAGGTTCCAAAAAGTACTTTTATGCTCTAACCTTCACGCTGTTCCAAGGGGGACAGAGAGAGAGCCTTCCCTTTGCAATCTTCTAAGTTTTCCCTCCCCTCCACCCTTCATTTTGGGTATGACCTATCTGAACCCATCTCCCATCATCTAGGTTTCCCCAGTTACCTATACATACAATGGAATTTTACACTTACTGCTTTCTCTAAAGCTTTGCTAAGGCAAGGCCGGACACGTGGCCAATAGAGGATACAACCGTCTTTGATAGCTGCCTCTCAAAAGCTTAACAACCTATATCCAAAAGAATGTTGTTCAGCGACTTTTAGTTGTGCCTGGCAAGTAGAGTACTTTCTGATTGGCTATATCCATTACTCATTGAGGAAAGTAGTTTTACCTGACTGGGTGGAGTTTTGCTAAAGCTTATTTTCACCCCTCAACAATCTTCGTTATTAAATATTACTTTATAATCAAAGAGGCTGATAAAGGAGGTGCTGTTGTCATCATGAACAGGTCTGACTACCAAAAGGAGGCCGCCAGACAACTCTCCAATACTAAATTTTACAGGCTACTTCCCTCAGATCCCACTGAGGAATACACTAAGAAACTGCACCATCTACTCAGGACACTCCATACACTAACACCAGAACTAATCAACATACCCTTAGAGCCCCGACCAGGGTTATTCTATCTACTACCCAAGATCCACAAACCCGGAAATCCTGGACGCCCCATCATCTCGGGCATTGGAACTCTCACTGAAGGACTGTCTGGATATTTAGACTCTCTACTCAGACCCTATGCTACCAGCACTCCCAGCTATCTCCGTGACACCACTGATTTCCTGAGGAAACTACAATGCATTGGTGACCTTCCAGAAAACACCATCCTGGCCACCATGGATGTAGAGGCTCTCTACACAAACATCCCACACACTGATGGAATACAAGCTGTCAGGAACAGTATCCCTGATGATGCCACAGCACAACTGGTTGCTGAGCTCTGTGGCTTTATCCTCACACACAACTATTTCAAATTTGCTGACAATATATATCTCCAGACCAGTGGCACCGCTATGGGCACCCGTATGGCCCCACAATATGCCAATATTTTTATGGCCGACCTGGAACAACGCTTCCTCAGCTCCCGTCCACTCACGCCCCTTCTCTACCTACGCTACATCGATGACATCTTCATCATCTGGACCCATGGGAAGGAGACTCTGGAAAAATTCCACCACGATTTCAACAGCTTCCACCCCTCCATCAACCTCAGCCTGGACCAATCTACACGGGAGGTCCACTTCCTAGACACCACGGTGCAAATAAGTGATGGTCACATCAACACCACTCTATACCGAAAACCTACCGACCGCTATGCCTACCTTCATACCTCCAGCTTCCATCCCGGACACACCACAAGATCCATTGTCTACAGCCAAGCACTGAGGTACAACCGTATCTGCTCTAACCCCTCAGACAGAGACCAACACCTAGAAAATCTCCACCAAGCATTCTCAAGACTACAGTACCCACACGAGGAAATAAGGAAACAGATCAACAGAGCCAGATGTGTACCCAGAAGCCTCCTACTGGAAGACAAACCCAAGAAAGAAACCAACAGGACTCCACTGGCCATCACATACAGTCCCCAGCTAAAACCCCTACAACGCATCATCAGGGATCTACAACCCATCTTGGACAATGATCCCACACTTTCACAGGCCTTGGGTGGCAGACCAGTCCTCGCCCACAGACAACCTGCCAACCTGAAACATATTCTCACCAGCAACTGCACACCGCACCATAGTAACTCTAGCTCAGGAACCAATCCATGCAACAAACCTCGATGCCAACTCTGCCCACATATCTACACCAGCAACACCATCACAGGACCAAAACAGATCAGCCACAACATCAGCGGTTCATTCACCTGCACTTCCACCAATGTAATATATGCCATCATATGCCAGCAATGCCCCTCTGCTATGTACATCAGTCAAACTGGACAGTCTCTAAGGAAAAGGATAAATGGACACAAATCAGACATTAGGAATGGCAATATACAAAAACCTGTAGGAGAACACTTCAACCTCCCTGGCCACACTATAGCAGATCTTAAGGTGGCCATCCTACAGCAAAAAAACTTTAGGACCAGACTTCAAAGAGAAACTGCTGAGCTCCAGTTCATCTGCAAATTTGACACCATCAGCTCAGGACTAAACAAAGACTGTGAATGGCTTGCCAATTACAGAACCAGTTTCTCCTCCCTTGGTTTTCACACTTCAACTGCTAGAACAGGGCCTCATCCTCCCTGATTGATCTGACCTCGTTATCTCTAGCTTGCTTCTTGCTTGCTTATATATACCTGCCCCAGGAAATTTCCACCACTTGCATCCGAAGAAGTGGGTATTCACCCACGGAAGCTCATGCTGCAAAACGTCTGTTAGTCTATAAGGTGCCACAGGATTCTTTGCTGCTTTTATTAATAGACACATTCAGTCTGTCACACTGAGCTCTAGAGCTAGCCTATCACTTTTTTAGGCCAGTATTTCATGTTTGAAGATTTTAGAGTAAGGTTTGGGAAGAATCAGGCTTTATTATAGAAACTAAATGTTATCTTTAACAATGGAAAAATACTGCCTTTCCTCAATAATTTTCTTCCTAGAGGCTATGTAATTATGTATACCAAAAGGCAGCAAACCATTTGTGACAACAGCAGCTTTGAGGGTAACATTTGTATGCTAATAAATAAAACACATTATAAAACTATTGCTTAGTTCAACCAAGAAAAAAAAATCTTACTATTGAATAATGTATTTGGACTATTAAGAAAACTCAGTCCCTATTTAGAATTTTTGCTTTCTTTTGATAAAAGGCATTTTTCACAGATATGAATTGCTGCATATTTGCATGTATTAAAAGAATGCCAAAGAGGCATTTATAAGCCCTGGAAGGAATACAGAAGATTGGCAAGAGTAGAGATTTTGCCCTGCAGGATTCATGTTGGCAGACAACATCTACAACAAATTCAGTGTTCATGAGGAGTAGCCTAGCAAAATATACGTGTTGGCAAAAAAAAGAGGAAATAATGAAGAAATACAGAAATAGAAATTTACCTCTTTGATCTTGTCTAAATTTGATTAATATAGAAGGGGGAAGAATACTGTTTTCTTATCAGGAAGTATCCTTTAGTATTCTGCTTAATGATGCAAACAAATTCTCATTCTGCTTCTTAAAATACTTACAAAAAAGCAAAATATGTAGCTTTGCCATCTTGCAATGCACAATATTCTTCACATTTAGGATACAAACTTTTTTCCCCCAATTAATATAACACACCTTTAATTAAAAATAAGAAATGTCAAAAATTGAATGTTTACAGCTGTTTGACCAACCTTTATGTCTATGAAATCCATCCATGTCAGCAAACTCAATATGGTTTTCATCAGCCCAGTAGAGTCTACTGTTGACATAATCTATTGTAAGAGCCATAGGTCTGGAGATCTGTGTTTCTATGACAACAGTTTGATTGGTGCCATCCATTCCAACACGGCCAATGTGAGGATACTCACAGCAATCAATCCAGTACAAATATCTAGGAAAACAAAATCAATAATTTTTTTATTTACAGCTGCAAAGGCATTAACATATAGCAGCTAATGTTTTAAAAAAATTTGGTTGGTTTTAAGTACTATCCAGGAATTATTCCATAGTGCTTTCATCCTCCAAGTTAGCTCTTTTGAGAAGTTTTTTTTCAAAGAAAATTTTACAACTTCATAGCTTGAAGTATAGTATTTAAGTGTATGAGTCGCCATGTTAGAGATATTGATGCAGTTTTGTAGCTGTACTTAAACCATTAAAGAAAAAGCTCAAAACGGGCTATATATGTCTATTTTGATGTAGGACTGCCACCCTTAAATTCTGAAGTATCATCATGATTTTGCTAAGCTAAAATCTCAGGTCCTGCAATAATGTTATTGTTGAAAGAATTTCAGGTAGGTAAAATATCATAATACTGTATTACCATGCCATTTTTTTTTATATTTTATACACTAATTTCACTGATCACAGCATTATGATAAAAATGACATTCTTTCATAATGGGCAAACTCCAGAACATAGTAATGATGGCACACTTGCCAAGATTAAAAGAGGCGAGAGTATTGATGGAGGAATGTATGTTTCTAAATTGGCTGAAAATGAGGGAATATCACATTGGGTGGGGATTATTTTTTTCCTTTCTTTTTCTGTTGATTGTGAATACTCAGCTAGGATGCCTGGCATGTGTTACATTTAAAAATATTTGTAAGGAGATGTTTTGTTGGTGTACTAATATAATTTATCTTTCATTAGCTATTGATCCACATAGAGGTTAGAAAAAAAATGTAGTTATAAGATGGTAGACTCTGAAATGGGGACTTGAGTACAGGGGGTCTATTGTATTGGTTACTTATTTCAACCTCATGGCATATGTAGCTGTCAATTCTCTTCTGTAGGCAGCAAACACCTGACCTTTACATCTCAATTATCAGATGGGTCATTATCTAAGAATGATTTGGGGGAAAGCAGAAAAGGTTGATTATTTCAGTTTATCTGGCTCATCTTTTAGTATGAATACACCTATATTAACTTGGGTAGGGTGGGATTTTCCATAAGAGACTGAAAATGGGCTCAGGTATACTGTCCCCAAGGCTTTTGGGAAGTAAGCATGTTGTGGGTAGTGATACACATGGTCACAAGGGAAAATTATGGGAACATTGCCTGCTAGGAAATTAGTGGAGTACATTATCATTACATTACCGGAAAAAAATGAGTTACAAGCATAGCTAAGCTTGTTCAGATGGATGAGAAAAGCTATCCTTGCTCAGAAACCTTTTTTTGTTGGCGTATGAAAGAGAGACACAGAGAATCCTCTTCTTCCTACTCTAATTAGAAGTTACACAAGTTGTGATGTAACACTAAATTCCTCCTCCTTCACTTCTCTGTCTCTCACACACAGACAAAAACATCCTCTCTATACAAGGATAAGTGTTCTCATCCATTCCCATAAGATGAACTATGTTTATAATTGTTTTTCTATTGTCACATCTCAGGATATAAATAGATCATACAGCACCAAACTCAGTGTAGTCTCTCTCTTCATATGTGCTATCTCTTCTGCACATAATCAGAGTTACTTTCTATATATTGATTTGTATTTTTGACTTCCATATTTTTAAACAGTTTGGTTTTACAGCACAACCTTCTTAAAACATCACAAGAAATCAATGCTGAAAACCCAGCGCCAAACAAATAGAGATATAAATGTCTGGTTTGACTTTGAAGAGTGACTGTGAAACAGGCATGGGATTCTGTATTTACAGGTCTTCAGTGATTTTCAGAGTAAATTTACTAAATTTATAATTCATTTTCATTTTCATATTATTGCACTTCAGCACTCAGAGCAAGATTCACTAAAGGACTTAGGCATCTGACACTTTAGGTGCCTAAATCCCAGAATCAGGCCCCAATGGGATTCAGAAAACAAGAAATTCAGAAAACTGCTACTCAGCTGCACCTAAACTCTCTCTGTGCCTGAATTTTTGCAATAAAAGTTCCCTAAGCATCTACGATTATGAACTTGGCTCTGACACTTCCCAGGTGAGAGCCCTAGCCACTGGGCTATGGGATATTCTGATGTGGGTTTTCCAGAGTGTCTCCTATTGAATCTGTTCCACTGTTGATAAATAATTTTAAGAAGTCACTGGAGCAGAGAAAGTGGGTCTTCCATGTCCCGGTGCTCTAACCAACAGGCTACAAATTCATTCTTGTGCTTGCTGTCTTGCTCTGTCTGGACCCATGATGAACCTGTTTCACTGTGGAAAATGAAAGAAACATTGGGCCAGAGAGAGAGCCCAAATTTCTTTATGACTGTAGTCCTCAAGAGAGTAAGGATATGTCTACGCTTCAAGCTGGTGTGGGGGATGATTCCCAGCTCAAAGAGACATACCCATACTTGCTCTGATTGAGCTAGTGCTCTAAAAATAGAGCATAGCTGCAGCAGCAGTGCAAGTGGCAGGAGGAGTTAGCTGCCTCAAGTACATACCTATGGTCTCAGATTGGCACATAGTCAAGGTGTCCAGCACCACTCACCCTACTGCAGCTTTACTTTATCATGATAGCTCAATGAGAACCAGCGCAGTGAGTATGTTTCCTCAAGTTGGTAATCACACCCCTAGATCGAAGTGTAGACATATCATCATCTCATTGAATGTCAATGAAACTAATGGCTTGTCTACACAGAGCAGCAGTGCACACTATGGGGGTGTAATTTCTAAAGCTCACTCACGTGCACTGAAGCTTCCTAATGGGTTTTAATGAATACATACTAGGGAACCTTTAGCACACAACAGCAGGGTCTACACAGACAAATTAATGTGTAACACTTTGGTCCACTTCAGACATTACACCCTTGTAAGGTTCATTACTCCACCATGTAGACAAGCCCTTAAGCTCTTAAATCACTTATGTTATTTTTGAAAATGTTACCAGGATGCCTTATTTCCTTCTCTTGCATCATCACTGGTAAGATTCTGGAGGCCACTTTATGCCCTCAGTTGCTCCTGTGTATTCCCACAGAAGACTAGTAAGATTACCCAGGTGTAACAGAGGAAACATCATTTGAAGACAAAAGGGCAATTTCTACATTCTGTAGCACCAGTAATTAAATCCAGAGTAAATTCCAGATTACACTAGTGTAACTCAGAGCAGATTTTAAAGACAAACGCATTAGTAATTGAGACCAGAATCTGTACACAATGAGGCTGTATAGATTAAATTGATGACAGAATTTGGTCTGTAGAATATTTAATACGGGTAATGATGTCTGAGAGGAAGAATAACCCAGCTAGATTCTTGTAGCCTAACCTTAATTTGTATGAATGTCAGTTAGGGGGAAAATAAAACAAACACCGTTGTTCTACTAGTAAACTGAGAAAATCTGGTAAAATGGGGGCTTCAGTGTCAGATTTTGCCAGAGGCACCAAAAACCTCTGTGCGGCCCTGAGGAATAGGTATTTTGGGGGCAACAGCAAGAGTGCCCTATGCACCTGTGATCCTCATTGGTGGAATATCTCCTAGGTGACCTTTACAAGCCAGTGCATGACAGAGAAGCTTTCAGGTCTCATTAACTTGTGCTCGAAGGCAATCTGGCCCCTGACATCCCCAGATCCAAGGAAAACAGTTTTGCCTGTACCTGAGAAAGTATTTTTTGCCTTATTCCCCTCCTCATTTGTATCTAGGCTTGCTCTGGCATAACTGAGGAGATAGTGCTCCATTAGTAGAGCTGGGTGACGTTTTTCAAATTTTACATTAAGGAAAACCTTAATTAATATTGCATTCTATTTTCACAACATTTCTTCCTAATTTTTAAATCAACCAAAAAGCTTACTAGAATGTCTGAGATTTGGGGAAAAATTTGTTTCTTGTTTTTTTCCCTCAATCAGTTCTACATGTTTGGAATTATTTCTTTCAATGGAGAAAATATTTTTTAATTTTACATTTTTGTCTCTGTTTCTGGAAACAGCAAGTGTTGAAAATATAGCAGCGGGTATGTTTCTATGGGGACGTTCAACTCAAAGGTACAGGTGCAAAATCTACATGTGCAAGAAAGCTACTGAAATGCAGTTTCAGGTACCGTGTGAAAGAAGGAAAGAGAACATTGACCCAAAGCACACTGCACAGCAGTGTATGGTGGATGGGGAATTTTGGCCACAGACTGCAGTGGAAAACCTTCTCTTATAAAAACTGTGGTAACATTTTTAATATTCCCACTATATAGATGGACCATGATTTTTGGCATGTTACCTGAAAGGATGAACTGGACTCATCTAATACCATTTCAATCACACAATAACAACTCAATGAACTTGAAATTTGGGAGAAAAACACACACCCCAAAACCCAACCAACCAAACAAACAAAAAATAACCTGAATGATTTTGGTGATGGTTTTCTATATCCAGCACCTCAAAAAAATTTATTATGTTTTTAATTTCTATTCCTCCCTCAGAGATTATTGAGCCAAATCATCCTCTAAGTGCCAAAAACTCTAAGCTGGGGTCAGGAACCTAAGTTTGAACTTGCTTACTTTTTACAGGTTGTTCTGATAGATGTGTCTGGGGCTTGTATCATCCCGAAAAAAAGAATAGGTCTTGGCCAAAGACAGACAGGGAAATCAATCAGGTGATCCTGAAAATACTGGGGCTTTTGTAAAGAAGACCAGTGTCTCAACACTGCTCCATTGGGTTCCCGTTTCCTTGCACACCATACTGACAAGGACTCACACCAGCCACTGCTAAATCATTCTTACCCAAAGTGGATGGGTAAGAAACATAATATACTGCCAACAGGATCAGCGTTATCTTGCACTACTATATCCAAGTAGGTCTGAAGAGGGATAATGCTATGAAAACTGGCCATCTCCTGGACCCAGCACTCCCAGCAAAAGCCCCTTTCCAACTATGAATGCTGATGCTGCAGACGTGGACAGAGAAAATTGTTTGGGATCACTATATAAGAGCTAGATGGTATCATCATGATCATCCTCAAGGAAAGTACACTGCTCTTGGCTCCTTTGGTAGCCCCCACCCCATTAGCTTCCTTCTGTCAGTGGCATTTGAAATTATTGGAGCCTTAGGAAATAAAGATAGAAAAGAATAATTAATGTATTTCTACTAAGACACTATGAGAGCTTTTTTATCCTTCTTAAGCAGAAATGTCTTCATACTCCACGATAAAGTGAGCATTACATATTTAATTCACACCTGAAAAGGAAAAAAAGCAAGCTTTCTCTAGTCCATGATTTCAGATGAAGCAGTCAATGCTACTTGCAAATTTTATCTATCTGAAGAAGGGTTCAGTTACTTCATGACATTATTTTTATCAAATAACCCTAAGTGATATTCCTGTTAAAAATGATCTACACTGTAAACAGCCATTTTAAGAGCTGAAACTGTATTACGGGAAACAAGCAAACAGACTTTTTACGACTTTTTCAACTACATTAACACTGATCTGTTAGTGGTCATTGTTTATACATATATTTATTGGTGACTAGAGTGTGCTTCCTGTTTATGAGGCAACAACTGTACACCAAGCTAAATAAACCCAGGCAGTAAATGTTGTGAGGTTACAGTTATCACCTCATAAACAGGAAGCACCAGCAAGTTGTTGCAATGTCTCACTTAGAAATTAACATTTTCTTTTGCTATTAGCTGGGAAAAGTGGGAAGTTATTTATTTATTTATTTATTAATTATTACTACTACTACTAGTAGTAGTAGTAGTAGTAGGTTATTGCCAGCAATGAGTTGATGCTTTATAGATAGGTATGACAATAAAGCCTCAGCACTGGAAAGCTTACAGTCAAATATCTGATGAAGTTGTGTTTGTTGTGAGCAAAATTATTTACTTCATTGATTTTTAGTCAGTAATTTTGCCTGCTACAAAGATATCTGGGTGTATATCAATTCTCAAATGGTCAGTGATTTTTGACAGACAGTGCACTTTTAAAAAAACAACTCTCTAGCTGTGAGTTAGTCAGTGCCCATTATTCCTATGACTCTGGTTCACTAAAGATTTAGATTGAGAAGAAAACAATAATGGTGATATTCAAACTGAATGTAGATGAAATATTTAACAATGTTGACATTTAAATTGTTATCTGTATGCTTCAGGATAACAAGCTATTTAAATGATGGGGCAGTTCCTATGTTTCAGAACAATTGTTTCTATCTGACTCTTCTGTAGGTTCAAGCAAGGCAGCACTGGATCTGTTTACAAACTCTTTTTGTTTGTACACTTTCCATGAGAGCTAAAATTACAGAGAAGCTAATAGTGAACACCGAGAAGTGCCATTTTTGAATGCCACCAAAGGCCAACTCAGGTCAACTACTACTGTTTGTATTTAAAAAAATTCACCATATTGCACATATTAAAATAATGGTGAAAACTATTTAAGTCAGGAACATTATTAAACATTTTTCATCCTTGCACTACTTATGCAGAAGAAATCTGAAGAGTGTTTTTTAAAGACACGTGGCATTTCACTGCCCACTATTAATTTGGATAACAGCAAATGTAGAAAAGAGTAGCTATCATTAACTCACTGCAGTAGATACGCTAAATAAAATGTGACCATGCTTAATGTTTCATATTTAACATGACACAAATACCATATGATCCACACAAATACCACACAAATTATCTTGTAACAAGATGTGTTATGATACAACAACAGTGATTTTTTCTATAACCCGCATTAATCTCCATGGCTATTGCTTTTTATAACATATGAAGTCACAGTTAACATCGTTTGTGTATTTTAGCTTGCTCATATACAATAAACCTATTAAGATAGTGATAGCTTTGCGCTGGGGAAAAATATATTTGAGGACTTTAATGATAATTCATTATCTAGTTCTGATTTTATATTAAACTATTGTTCCATACCCAGCTTGAGGATCTAAAGATAGATCTCTAGGAAACTTCACCCTTTTTTTCACAAGAACAGTGGGGTATAAGCCATTGAGTTTTGATACTTCGATAATCCTTTTTTCTGCATCAGACCAATAGAGATTCTTTCCAATCCAGTCAACAGCTAGTGCATTGGGAATAGCCGTGTTATGTACTACCTAGAAGAGTTAAGATGCACAAAGTTAATACAAACTTTTGTACTGGTGACCCCTTTCGCACAGCAAGCCTCTGAGTGTGACCCCCACTTATAAATTAAAAACACTTTTTAATATATTTATCGCCATTATAAATGCAGGCGGCAACGCGGGGTTTGCGGCGATGGCTGACAGCTTGCAACCCCCTATATAATAACCTTATGACCCCTGAGTGGCCTGAACCCCAGTTTGAGAACCCCTGAGTTAATCAATTAAAAAAAAATTAACAACCAAACTGATTTGTGTACGTTTCAAAATGTTTAAGAGAAGAATACAGGATCCACTGTGAAGCTCTGTGGAAAAAAGTTATACAATAATAAAAAAGTTTGATATTTTTTAAGAAGTAGATTTATTTATCAAAGATGAAGGAATGTACTTTCTGTCACAGAGGGAGAAGGGGAAGCCCAAACAGCAACTGCAGACTGAACCTGGAATGCCACTGGATTGGATTTAGTTTTTGGGGGTAATTTTTGTTTTGTTTTGTTGAAATCTTCCTCGTCACACAAAAAAATATTCCTTTTAGAATAAACTTGTTTTTTTTAAATTTCCTATCATTATGGAACACTGAAAAGGCAAGGATTTTCCACTCTCCGGATAGCTGTTTCTTGGCAATGCTCCATTCCCCACTCTCTCCAGAGTACAGTGGGACATATCCCTCTTCATTGTGACAGTGATGCCAATACTTCAAGGCAGGCATGCATAGAAGTACACACTTTTTGCAAAGAGGTGGAAATGTCCTAATGGTAAGTAAGTTGTCTTGCAATATCATGCAGATCACAAATAATGTAATTGGCTGAAATTAGGAACTAGAAGCTTTTTAGCAAACTATCAGGAAGGAATTTTGAGGGCAGAAGTAATTGAGTATCCCAGTAAAGTAGTTTATGGTCTATGGACTAGAGATGGGTTGACCTCAAAAGATGTGATTCTTTGGATGCTTCTGTGGGACTTAATCAAATATATCTAAAACATATTTGGACCACAAATCTCTTCATTACAGGATTTTTTAAAAAGGTCTTCTTGCACTACTTGCTTTTGGTTGGCTGGACATACTGTGCTCCAGGTCTTCAGACCCACGGATGTCTTGCCAAAAGGATGACGAAGCCGACAAACAACCAGCTCAGGATTCTCCTGGCAGTACAAAGCTGGTGTTGCTGTCTCTACACTGCCCCTTCACAATTCCTAGAGTTGGGTACATCAGAACTGTGAAAGGGGAACAGGGCATAGCTAGTGTGCTCCTGTTCGGAGTAATGGTACTTTGGGGCCCTTGTATCCAGGACAACACAGAGTAGCCATGTGTGTCCTTTTAAGTTGTGCCAGTGGCTAAAATGGCCTCAAGCCAGCCTGAGGATTGTGGAGTGCCACAGCCTAGATCTGAACCCTATAGATGAAACTCAACTCAGTTTAGAGGGCCTGCACAACAACCTATGTACCATTGAATCTCTTCATGTAGGGCTTAAGCTGTGCAGAGAATATGCTTTTATTCTTCTGTGCCCTGAACAGCCCCTCTCCTAATATCTCATATTTTCTCTAATCTTCAAAATTCTACTCATTTAACTCTATAACACTAAAACATAATCGAAACAATGTAATAGAGAACCATACTATTTCTCCATCCCTGGAAATAGCCGAGCCTTTTTAAACACTGTGTAGTGTGATCATTCAAATATTTTAGCTTATCTTCAAGCCTTTGTTCTGATCACTGAAGTAGCACTTGTAAATGCTTTTGCACCAGAATCTAAAATCAACAGGCAAATCTGAAGCACATAGTAGACTACTTTTTTTAATTGTATATAATATTTATGGCAATTAAAGACTTCTCCAACTTTAACTGTAGATGTAGGCTGCAAGATAATCTACTTCAACCATTACTATGGATATGTTCAATAAATATTAGGAGACACAAAGTGGGTGAGGTAATATTTTTTCTTAGACCAAATGTTAGCGGTGAAAGAGACAAGACTGAGGACTCCACAGAGCACTTGTCTCTTTCACCAACAGAGGTTGGTCCAATAAAAAATATTATCCACATTGTCTCTCTCATATACTGGGCCCAACATAGCTACAACAACACTACAAATAAAAACGATTACGTTCTTTATTACTTGACAAGATCACTTTAAAATTGTACTGTTTTGGACAGCAGATTTTATTCATATGGACAAAGGGATGGAACATTTTTATTTCCTAATGCCTGAACATTCCCAACTTTATAGTTCACAACCTTCCAAACCTTTACACAGGGGCACACAATAATTTTATAGAAACTGGATGATTCTAGAAACTCTCTTTCAATTTACAGTGATTTAGTCACCCTAGCTGAAAACAGCAACCCAAATAACTGGATTCTTTTTTTCTATTGGCCTTTGCTCTCAAAGGATTTTGAAATTGCTCCTTCAGAGTTATTTCAGACCCAGAGATATATGTATGTGATATTTTTATAAAAAAATTAAAAAATGTAAATTTTACACCAATATCTGATTTTAGAGGTTTTTTTTATTTCAAGAAAAAAAATTTCATTTGAATGTCACGTAATATATAAAAGTTTATATCCTTTTACCTTTAAAGCTGCTTCTTTGAAAAGTTACTCACCTGTATAGTAAATGGAGTTCTTCACTGTAGCCTGATTTAGGGTGTAATGATAATATTAATTTGGATAATATGGGAATTTATTAATTTTATTTTATTTGATTTTAATAATACTATTAATAATTATTATCATCAATATTAATTAGTATGGGTTTTAGGGTTGCCAATCTGTTTGAGCAGAAGATAAAAGTTCTTGTCCTGAATCAGGCTCCACAGAATTTATAAAGGACCCTCGGGGGTATGACAGGAAGCTCACACTGAGACAGATGTAGCCTTAAAGACTTTTTGTTAAAATTAATAACAGTAAGCAAATGGTAAAATACCCAGAGTTACAAAGTTACAATTGCATTACTGCTATTCAAAAGATACATATGATAATATAGTATTATATGCAACAAAACTTTTGTTAATATACTCACACCCTTCCTTGATAACCTGGTGGTAAGAGACACAGGAACAGCCTTGAGGTTCAGGTTTCTCAATTCTTGAGTGAGGGATGCAGTGCTTAGAAAATGCTAAGAGCTATCAAAGCTGACTAGGGTTTACTTGACTAACTTAAACTTAAATCAAAACCTAATAAACAAGCTGAGAATAAAACTTAGGGAAACCAAGTTTAGCCTAGTTCCTTTGAAACTTAAAGTTTAAGAAGAACAAGTGTAGCATACTAATAGTAGCAGTCATCGTAGATAGATAGAATAGATGGAGTGTAGGAAGTAAGCGAGAACAGAGTAAAGTGAGAATGAAGATGGAGGAAAGTGAGAACTGGAGCCCTCTATTGAGGTGGGTCACCTCTTTTTATAGGGCAAATGCCGGAAATCCTTCCTTTTATGCCCAAATTTTATTCCTCACCCAGAGAAACGTTAGGGTACACTTACCCCATAGGCTAATACGTATGTGTGTATTGATGACAGGTATGTACACACATCTGTCTCTTGTGGTGTTCTTGTTAAGTCTGTGGGTACAACATTGAAACCCCCCCTATGCCGTTCTCCATTGTCTATTGGTCTAAATAAAAGGTCATGGACATAGGCATGAGTACTCATCTATTTAGGTAACGAGATATAGATCAACTTTGCTTTCTAAGTAAAAGGTCTTAATATAGCTATGCTAACTTTGCCTTAGCTTAACATACAGAATATGGTCAGTAGGTCTCTTGCATTAGAGCCAAACTTACTTTAATATAAATGTATAAACCTATTATAATAAATCAAATACTTAAACTGTTAGAAAAGATAGATAGATAGATAGATAGATAGATAGATAGATAGATAGATAGATAGATAGCAGGTTAGTCCTATAGGCTACATCACATTGACTATATATATATATTCCACTTATGGTGTACATTTTCCCTGAGAGCTCTTGTACTCTTTATCAAGGGAATAGAGAACAGAGAGGCCTAACTGCCTTCTCTTCTGCAGTTCCTTCTCTTCCACAGAATCCAGATGTCAGAGAATCACAGAAATGTAGGGCTGGAAGGGACCTCAAGAGATCATCTAGTCTAGTTCGCAGGCTTGGATCAAGTAAACCTAAATGATCTCTGACAGGTATTTGTCTGACCTATTCTTAAAAATCTCCAATGACAGGGATTCCACAACATGTGTTGGAAGCCTATCCCAGTGCTTAAACATCCTTATAATTAGAAAGTTATTCCAAATATCTAACTTAAATCCCCTTGTTACAGATAAAGTTGAAAACTACTTGTCCTCCCTTCAGTAGACATGGAGAACAATTGACCATCATTCTATTTGTAACAGCCCACAGTGTATTTAAAGGCAGTTGTCAAGTCCCCCCTCAGTCTTCTTTTCTCAACACTATGCATGCACAGGTTTTTTTTTAACTTTTCCTCGCAGGTATTCTAAATCTTTTATCATTCTTGTGCTCTCCTCTGGACTCTCTTCAATTTGTCCACATCTTTTCTGAACTGTGGCACTCAGAATTAGATACAATCGTCCAACTGAAGCCTAACCAGTGCTGAGTAAAGCACACGATTAATTCCTGTCTTATACATGACACTCCTGTTCATACACTGCAGAATATTAGCCTTTACTGCAGTGGTTTTACATTGTTGACTTATATTCTATTTATGAATCACTTTAACTCCCAGATCCTTTTCAGCAGTACTACCACCTGTAGCTAGGGTAACCAGCCAGCAAGTGTGAAAAATCAGGATGGGAGTGGAGGGTAATAGGAGCCTATATAAGAAAAAGACTCAAAAATTGGGACTGTCCCTATAAAATTGGGACATCTGGTCACCCTATATAGCTTTGTATTTAATTTTTCCTTCCCAAGTGTAGCACTTTACACTTGCCTTTGTTGAATTTCATCTTGTTGATTTCAGACCAATTCTCTAATTTGTCAAGGTAATTTTAAATTTTAATCTGTCCTCCAAAGTGCTTGCACTTCTTCCCAGCATCATGTCACCTGTAAACTGTATAGGCATACTCTCTACTTCATTATCCAAGTTGTTAATGAAAATATTGAATAGTACTGGACTGAGGACAGACTCCTTTGGGACCTCACTATATACTTCCTCAACAGTGAACCACTGATAACTACTCTTTGAGCATGATCTTTAAATCAGTTATGCAACCACCAAATCATAATTTCATCTAGATAACATTTCCCTAGTTTGCTTGTGAGAATATCACGTGAGACTTTGTCAAAAGCCTTACTAAACTCAAGGTATATCAAATCTACAGCTTACTGTCATCCACTAGGCCAGTAACCCAGTCAAAAACGTAGGATTCCCCACCCGAGTGGAAGGCAGACAGGTCATGGAATATTTATATAAATATATATAGTCTCTCTTTAGGTAGACTCTTAGCATTCACTTCCTAGATCATTGCTTCTGAGTTACCAAGAGTGGAATGAATCTAGACCAATTGATCGATCTATCAACAAACACTGGAAGAAAAATTACTTACCTGTATCCTGTTTGTGTGTGTATGTCCGAGTGGAAGGCATACAGGTCATGGAATATTTATATAAATAGTCTCTAAAGAGAGACTATATACAGCTCTGCCAAAAAGAGTATCTGATATCAATGCTTCTATGATGGAATACTGCTTTATTAAAGTATGAACTCCCCCAAGTGCAGGGGTGGCTCCAGGCCCCAGCACGCCAAGCGCGTGCTTGGAGTGGCATGCCGCGGGGGGCGCTCTGCGGGTTGCCGGGAGGGCGGCAGGTGGCTCTGGTAGACCTCCCGCAGACATGCCTGCGGCGGGTCCGCTGGTCCCGCGGCTGGGGTGGAGCATCTGCAGGCCTGCCTGCGGGAGGTCCACCGGAGCCACGGGACCAGCGGACCCTCCACAGGCACGTCTGCGGGAGGTCCACCGGAGCCGTGGGACCGGCGACCGGCAGAGCATCCCCCGCGGCGTGCCGCGGTGCTTGGGGCAGCGAAATCGCTAGAGCCACCCCTGCCCAAGTGGCAACCTTACAGATGTTTATAACTGGAAGATTTCACAGGGGTGCTGCACATTCTGTCCAAGCCCTAGTAGAATGAGCCATAACCTGATCTGGGGGTTCTAGACTAGCTATATAATAATGGGCCTTAATACAAAACAAAATCTATTTAGATAGTTTTAAGGTTGAAACTGGACAACCCTTCATTCTCTCAGCAATTGCTATAAACAATCCTGGGAAACTTCAGAAAGATTTAGTTCTTTGCAAATAAAAGGCAAATAAAATAGGTACATGTATGGAAGTCCATGACCACCTTTGGATGGAATGGATCTGAGAGATATTTTATTTGAATGGAAAACTGAATAAGGCAGGTCAGCCATGAGCGCTTGACGTTCTCCAATTCTTCTGGCTGACATGACTGTGATTAAAAAGCATCGAGTAATGCAGCAAGGAACAGGTTGCTATAGGTTCAAAAGAAGAACAGACAGAAGTACAATGAGGTCCCATTGGGTAGGTGGCTCCTTAATGTGGACACACACTGGTAAGTCCCCTCAAAAAATCAGTTACATGAGGATGTTAAAAAATAGAACATCTTCTGATGGGTAGATGATGTATGATGTGCACAGTTAGCAGCTAAGTGAACCCTAACAGAATGAATGGACAACCCTGCATTCTTCAGAGAAAAATAAATAATCTAAAATAATAGGGATTTGGGTATCACAGGAATTGAAATGGCTTTGTTCATGTCAACATATACACTTTTTCCACTGTGTCATATAAGTTTGTCAGACAGTAGATGAATACATTGTGAACGGTTGTGGAACACAATGGCTCTAGGTACAACATCCATCCAGTAGCTGGGTGAGGTTGAGAGATTGAAGTATTCTGCCCTTGTCTTGCATTAATAAAGCTGATAGAAGAAGTAAGGCCCTTGAGGGATGAACTGACAGCAGAATCAATTCCAGGTACCAGAAATGTCTTTGGTGGGTATGAGCAATTAAGATGACCGAGGCCACATCCTGCCTGATCTTTCTTAGCACTCTGGAGATTAAGGGAATTAGAGGGTACATATAGAGGAGACTTATTGACCAGGAAGTTACAAATGCATCTGAAAGAGATCCTAGATCTCCCCGAGTAGAAGTTTCGACATGCTGATTTTGTCTGTTACAAAGAGGTCTATTGATGGGTAACCCAATTCCTTAAAGATATTCTGTATGACAGAGTCCTTTACTTCCCATTCACAGTAGACAAAAGAAGCAAATTTATCTTTTCAGCTAAGATGTTTTCTTAGTGAATCATAGTGAGGGATAGCTGATGATGGATACACCAATTCCATATTTGAATTACCGCCTGACACAACAGGAATGATATTACCCTTCACTGTCTATTTATATAGAACATGACAGCTGTGTTGTCTGTCACGATTTTAACTGATTGACTCTGCATATGAGGAAGGACTGCAACACAGGCTCTGTGAACATGACTGATTCTATTTCTAATACCTAGCAGTCTGATGTAATTGAAGCCCATACTTACTTTCTGAAGTAACAGATGCCAGTGTCTGGATCCTGAAAAATGGTATTGCTACTTTTGACCTACCCACCAAAATGGTTGTTTCAAAGCCAATGTAGTCTGATGTGTAAAGGATGCTGAGGCAGAAGTCTCTTCTTTCGAAAATGATGCCTCTTTCTTGGAGGCTCTGCAACTCTTTGAACCCAGCGTATATCTCTGTCTTGAACAAGTATGAAGCCTACTCTGTTTTCCTTAGGGCCAGGTATGAATACTTTAAGAGATCACAATGTAGCCTATGATTCCTTCAGATGTGAAAGACATCATCAGTTTTGAAGCTAAAAAGGTCCAGGCTCTCAAAAGCTAGTTCATCAGCCACTGACTGAACTTCATGTGGAAACCCAGATGTTTAAAGCCAGAATGTCCTTCGCATGACTACCAATGTGGCCATAAATCTAAAAGTGGAGTCAATCACTTCAAGAGACTCTTGGCTAGATGTTCTCATGATTAGTCCTCTCTTTAAAATTAAAGTTAACAAATCCTCTCTCTTCTTTGGAGGTAGTTTGTCCATAAAAAAAGAAAGCTTGTCATAGTTCATAAACTCATAACAGGCTAGTAGGGTCCAATAGTTTGAAATCCTAAAATGGAGAGTCATTGAAGAATAAGTTTTGCAGTCAGATAAATCTAGACACTTTTTTTGTATTCTTTTGAAGTCATTTTGTGTTGCTCTTTTAATTTCTCAGTAGCTGCAACAACTACTAAGCAGCCCAGTATCAGGTGTGTATAGATAAATTCGGCTCCTGCAGATGGGACATGGTATTTCTTGTTCAATGTCTTTGATGTGGGGACTGGAGCAGTCTGTGTCTTCCATAAATTCCTGGCAGGTTCATGGCAGTTCCATTCCTGGCAGTTCCATGAGAACCGGGAAAGTTTACTGTCCCTTGCATAGTTGAATGAAACATTGATAAGTTTATGTGAGGATTTTTGAACCTCTTCAAGGAGAATATCTAAAGACTCTTCCACATTTCTTGACCAAATCTTGAAAATATTTAAAATAGCCCACATGAGATGGGGTTGAGGAAACCACTGCCACATTTGGGCATGAGAATGAAATGGTTGTTGATGTTCCTCAAACTGCAGACGTGGTGCACCCTCTTCAGAAGCTTCCCCAGAATGGATATCCTTTTATGGAGTCAACAACAGAGATGTAGCTTGAGAGGCTGTAGTGAAGATTTTCCCCCAGGGTTGGTACAGAGGTGGACTTTCTGGTTTGTATGTACTGCATATGTTCCAAAAGGGACATGCTTGGATATTACAAGGTAACAGCCCAAACGCCACGGGTAGGTACCAAGGAATACAAGGTATCTGTAATAGCTGGACCAGGAAGAATCCCTAGACTCTCTTGGTCATCAACAAAGATCACATGAAGGTGTTGTAGGAGAATATATTGGAGACCCTTATCTGCTTCTCTGTGATTCAGGCTATGTCTACACTACACACCACTGGTGGTGGCACGTAGGATATTTCTAACTAAATTCTGCAGTGAAAAGCAGGCTGGGGGAGACAGCTGGGAAAAGCTTCAGCAGCTCCCCATTGCTGAAGCCTTTCACTGAGGTGAGGAAAGACTCTGACAAGGGGCAGGCAGTAGGGAAAGGCTGAGCCTTTCCCAGCTACCTCCCCCTGCCAGTGCCTCTCCCTGCAGATGGGAATTGGCAGAGCCTTTCCCTCTGCAGGAGTCTTTCACTATGACAGGGGAGGCTCCAGCAGTGGGGAGCTGGCAGAGTCTTTCCTTGCTGCCTCCCTACTGCTGGAGTCTTTCCCTGTAGCAGGGAAAGGCTCCAGCTGCGGAGAAGCAGCAGGACACAAGACTGCTAATGACAACTGTGTTGACAGGAGGCATGGCTTAGGCAGGTAGAGAGCATGTAGGTACATACCTACATCCTTCAGGTGTGTCTTTACTCACGTAAGTCATCCCTTACTGGCTACACTGCTATTTATACTCACACTAAGGGGACTACATGGATATGTATTCTACATGCCGCCGAAAGAAGTGTGCAGGGTAGACATATCTTCAGCTGAAGACAATAAAGAGTAGTCCACTTGCAAAGGGTTGGGAGAAGGGCTGACAAAGCTGGAGTACTAAGCTGCACAGAAAGTCTATGGGCAGTCAAAACTTGGGAGACCCCCAGTATTAAAGATATTTTAGTACCTGGTACTGATGATCTTATGTTCAGAGCTGTGAATAACACAGGTTTTCAGGCTCCTCAAAAACAAATCTCCTGTTTCCACATATTTAACTGGTACCAAACAGAATGGCAACACAAGCATCACAGCTAGAGTGGAGAATAAAGGTGTGGAGCGTGCCACTGTTGATACCACTGATTTACTCAGTACTGAAAGAAGTGGCAAAACTGTTGCAACATTGATGCTACTGTAGCCACTGTAGCAAGCACTGAAACAGTCTGTACCAATTTAGTGTTGGGATGTGGTACCGCAGCTTCAGTACAGAGATCCTTAGAATGGAAGCACTGTGAGGATTTAGATCTTTTCTTAGTGGAGTTTTTTTAAGGAAATCAACTACTCACTTTCCCTGAGGACCAGTGCTCTGTTTCTCAGAGACCTTATTCGTCCTACCAGAGACAGAGGTTGTAGTTTTGGATAATGGAACCCTGGAGCTGAAAACAAACTGACCAGCACACTTCAGAGCACTTCTGGTCAGAAACACTGGGTCTCACGCCCAACTCCTGGAGCAGTAAAGAAGAGACATCTGCAAGTGCACTACTCTGGCTTCTAAAGTCTTTTTTGAGGACTTGCAGATGGTACTTCTGCTATTCTATTATATTATGTGTAGCTTTTTACACTGTACTTTCCACTGTAGCATCTAAACACCTTCCAGAAGTACTTTAAGTAACATGATTACACATCTGTCACATGTTATTTGTTCTGTATTCCTCACCTTGGGGGGAAAGCACTTGCAGAGGAGTGTCTTGTTCTGGTAGGGTTTTTGTTTGTTTGGTTGGTTTTTTGCTGGGAACATGAGACTGCCCCAAACAGAAAAGGGAGAAGGGGCAATGCTTAAATCCCAGAGAATTGGGGTTACACATGCTAAAGTTCTGGTACCTAGAAAAAAACATCTATTAGAGTAAAAAACTTAAATTTTCCAAAGGTATGCCAACAGGCAACTAATCCTACAGCTAACTAACTCACTCTAGATTTAAAAACAACTAATATATACAAGAAGCAAAGAAAGCTAGGTAAAGTAAGTGAAAAAAGACATGGACACTAGGTAGCTCCGTTCTGCCGCCCAGGGTGATGAGACTGGAAGAGATCACTGCAGCAGAGAAACCTGAGAATCCAAATGCCTCAATGATTTTGTGATGGGGCATATGCCCCACACAAGCCCATAAAGGGTTAATAGAACCCTAGGGAGGCTGTGAAACAGGCAGCCAATTGGAAAGGACCCTAGAGAGGATGTGCAGGAGACAGCCAATTGGAGAGGGCTACAAGAAGCAGCCAATCAGGGCCGGGCTGGCCCATATAAGAAGGTCTGCAAAGGGAGAACTGGCTGCCTTGCAGGTGGAAGGCAGCTAGCACCTTGGACAGAGCAGTCCTAGGCAGGATCAGGGGAGTGAGAGCAAGCTCCCAGCTGATTGCTGGCATGCTGAGGCCCTGAGACAAGGGCAGAGAAGGTGCTGGGGCTGCAGGGAAGTGGCCCAGGGAAGTAGACTGCGGGGTTAGAAGGGACACAGCACGTGGCTGCTATCTACAGAATCCTTGGGCCGGGACCCGGAGTAGTGGGTGGGTCTGGGTTCCCCTCTTTCCCTCCATCATCACAGAGGAAGTGGCTGGATAGGGGACTATGGTTAACCCGGAATGGGTGAGAACAGAGTGTGACACAACGGGAGGGGTGTGTCCTGAAGAGGACGCTATGTTCTTTGGGATAACTTGCTTCCTGGAGCAGATGTGATGGTGGTGAGATGTCACCAGATGAGGGCGCACTGGTGAACTAAGCTAATTCCCAGGACAGCCAGCAGGAGGTGCCGCAGTGGTAAGTCGAACCCTGTCACAGCTTCATTGTTTCCCAGGACAGGTCAAACTCAGAGAGACTGAGAGTATAAAAGAACTATTCACTACTGCCCCCAAATTAAAAAAAATACATGGTTTAAATGAACAAAGGTGAGTAATCACTGAACTTGCTGTACTGCCAGAGGCAGAACTTTTGCTCTGCAGAAGCGAAGACATGTTCTTGCTCTGGATTTTCTATAGCAATTACATTAAATTAACGCCAGCATCCATGCAGACTAGGCGCAGCCCATAAATCACAAAATATGGAAGAAGTTACACTCCAGAAAGCTAGATCAGTGTACATGGTTTCTTGACTTACATCTGTTTACCATAGAATCGCAGTGATGGAAGGGACCCCAGGAGGTCATCTAGTCCAACTCCCTACTCAAAGCAGGACCAATCCCCAGACAGATTTTTGCCCCAGATCCCTAAATGGCCCTATCAAGGATTAAACTCACAACCCTGGGTTTAGCAGGCCAATGCTCAAACCACTGAGCTATCCCTCTCCCGGTATAAAGTTACATCCAGTATAAATGTTACACTGAACAACCATTTAAGTCACAGAATTTGACTCTGGGACACAATTATTTTGATTAGTTCTGGATGAATTATTGCATTTCCAGTCTAGAAATTTTCATTACGTTGCAGAGGTCTCAGTTCTCAGATTTAATCAGGTCCATATTAGCTGAGAAACAGAAATGGATTTTGGACTTCTATTATGAAAAAAGAAACATTAACCACATTTTAGGGATTTAATAAAGACCGGACACAGTATTTTTTTCTATCTGATCTTACTCTATTTATAGTAATACTTCCCTAATTCTAGTAATTACATTGTTATTAGTTCCCAATTACCTTTATGTCACTTCCATTCAAAGACATTCTGTTTATTCTGCTGCCATTTGGTCTGCTGGAATCAATCCAATAGATGAACTCTTCTCTATAATCAAAGTCTATTGCAATCACATTGTTTAGCCCCTAAAAAGGAAAAGAATCAGGTCCACTTTTTCACATATGTTTGAATATAAAATAGTTGGTGGTATTCAAAATACAAAGTAATCACTGTATTTATTATTATTGAAATCAAAAGATGTATTATACTTACTGTATATTTATGTAGTACTCACGCATTTTATGTTTCCATATTTTATTTGCAAACATAATCATAATAGTAAACAAAACTGGGAACAATAGCAAACTATGGTACAGCTGAGACAGGCTTTATTGCTTGAATGTCTGCCAGGTATTTTATACCTGCCAATAACTTGATGTTATCTTGAATTTGATGAGATGGGAAAAGGAGAGAGGTGGTATGCTAGATGAAGCTGACTGAGTTCTCTCCAGTATATGTACAAGATCACAAATAGCACTCCCTGGTCATTTGGAATTTTCTGGCAAAATGGTGAATTTTGCTATCTTGGAGAGTGGAAACTTGTATGATTTTTTTTTGTGGCCTTCATTTCCTGGTTTGGTTTTGAACTGCCTGGTTTTGGTTTGGTTCTGAACAGCCTTGAGAAGGACTAGCTGAAGTCTGATCCCAATTAGTGTCAAAATAAAGGGATTTTGTTTCTTTTACCTTCTGCTTAGTTTTTAAATATGTGGAGATTTGCCTATCTCATAGAACTGGAAGGGACCCTGAAAGGTCATTGAGTCCAGCCCCTTGCCTTCACTAGCAGGACCAAGTACTGATTTTGCCCCAGATCCCTCAAGTGGCCCACTCAAGGATTGAGCTCACAATCCTGGCTTTAGCAGGCTAATGCTCAAACTATTGAGCTATCCCTCCTCTCTTTTTGAGCTTTATTTAAGACCCACTTCAGTCTTTGAAAGAGAACAACAATCAGAGCTTGTTTGATTTGAGTGTTCTATTTCCAGGAATGGAGACAGAATATCCTTCTTCTTAACAAATGATGAGGAAGGCTGATGACACAGAAATGAAGTCAAAGACTATGTCAAAGATGAAATATTTTATGAGATTGTTTTGGCTGAGTGCATAGGAAAGCATAAGGGCTCCCTAACAGCCAGATGCTATCATGATAGGTATAGGCAAACAAGCAAACACTGCAGAGACTCTTCTCCTGAAAGTCCCATTATGATAGCAAAGATTGATGGGGGGAGATTACATGACCATAGCATAGATATGCCTAGAGTTTTGGAAGCTATGGATAGCATACCAATGGGACAGCATCATTAAACCAATCAAATTGTCACCCTGGGTGGCAGATAATCCCCTAATCAACCAAGGTTCCTGCCTTTCTAGATAGGAGATGTCTTAACTGAGCTCTAGAAGCAATGTGTAAGGAAGCAACCAAGAAGCAGAAAGGGCAAAGCCTTCCTGTGGTTTGAGACTGGGAAAGCCTTACCTTATAATAAAAGCATAACCTCCTAACATTCTGACGTGTTACAATGATGGGGCCACAATTATCTTCAGATTGTAGAAGGATGGATCATTATTGTTCTGGGTCAGAGGAGGCAGAGCACTAGTGCTGTGGAGGGTGGTGGGACAAATGAATTAACTTTTCTCAAAGACACTATCTGTAGTGTTGGGCACTTAACAGACCACTGGGCATGAAGTGAAGAAGTTTAGGAGTGGAAGAGAGGTAACCATTCCAAAAAGCTGTCCATTAGCTGAACCATAAACCCCGAGCAATCACTCAATTAAAAAAAAAGTTACACCCATAGCTTTAATGGTTGTTGTCCAATATGAGGATCCTCTTGTGAGGATCCCAACGAGTCATTTCCTTTAAAAAATGTTTTGTTTTTCATTTTGTGGGCAATTCCTCCCAGTATCTGACAAAGAAAATGATGTTCCAAGGTCCTCCCTCCATCTTGGAATTCCACTACTGATGGAGGGAGTGTAGATGTGGATTGGAATCTTGAATCATAGCCACTGTGCCTGCATTGTGAGAATTGGGAAATATTTGTATTATTTTTACAAGCATCACATGTTGCTGTGTGATATTACCATGCCTGAATGCACAGTTAGATCAAAAAGGGGTTGGTTGTTAAAAAACCACACAGGACAGCTGAAACAATAGCTTAGATAAGGAGCATTCTTTCAAACAATAGCCAGATTCATAGCTGGGCAGAGGGACTTCTCAGTCACAACCATGAGGAAGGGCTGTTAGACTAAGAGAGAGATCAAAAAGATGCCCCCAGCAGAAAGGGAGGGGAGAAGTGGTCACCTCAACTTGTAGATGTCACAAGGAGAAACAGAAAGAGCATGCTTCAGGTTGACCCAGAGAGAGACTGATTAAGAGCCAGGGTCTGCATCAAGCAGGTTACAACAGGACAATGAGGGAACCTAAGGCTAAGGCAGGTCCACCGATGGATCTGAGGGGAATGCCAGTCATGGGTAAGGCAATATGCATATAGAACTACGTTATTTTAAATACACTTCTCAAAAAACATGTGCCCTTTGGCCAAAATAAATCATATTTTGTTTCGGAGAACATGCCTCTGTTACTGTATAATATCACTGTTCACAGTCTCCTTAAAGAAAACTTGCAGATGCTAACCCCTTGGGGCTGCTGGGAATCATGGTTGTGTGCAATCTGGGGAAAACAGTCAGGGAATGGTTAGGGTGTGGTGCCCCATCCCAAAGAGAAGTGGAAGCATGGTCCTGCCATTTGAAAGAGGTGCTCTCAGAGGGCTGGAAAACGGGTATCATCAAGGGCAGCCTGTGCAGAGACTGTGAAATATATTATGACTTCAGCATCTAAAAGGCTTGTTTCTCTCTTGTTGGTGAGATTCATTTCTGCAGAGGGAATACCTCTGCCAGTATTGTGATCACTTCTGAGATGGACTAACAGCTGAGAAATTCATTTTTCTCAAAAGTTCACCAGAAATTCAGACAGGCTACCAGCTAAACCATGTCTCAAACTATAACTATTGCTTCTTGTAAAGGTCATGCAGAACTAGTCAATTATCCATGCATTGCGGATCAGAAATCTGACTATGAACAGCTGCAACTACCACAGTTAGGAACTGAGATGAGTTTGAAGTATAAAATGGCACATTGGAAATGCTCCTAAGCATGAATAAAGAAGAGATATTTTTAATGGTCATTTTACACACAGTTGCTCACCTGCTCTAACCATGGGTAAAAGTTGTCTTTTAGTAGTGACCACTGTATGACTGAATAAGACCTCAGCAATCTTAAACTAAACATCCAAACTAGTGGGTTGGAGAATGTGAAAGCTGCTCTGAAATTTTCTCTGAAATGCTGAAAAATAAGTCTCTTCCACTTAATAAGGGGAGGGATGGGAAAGTGAATTAACCAAGCTTTTTGTGTGAGAGAGCTGAACACAAGACCCTGAAGAAAATGAGATCAACTGCTGTTCATTGGTAATATTGCTCCACTAATAATGCATGGGGAATGGGGTGGAGAATGCACCTCTGGGATCACAAACTTTCCATTGCCATCTTAGTGTCATCAGCCAGCTTCAACCTAAACTTGGATTATTTGGAGATGTATGTCATTTGTATCTTTAGTCAGAAGAAGGTTCTGTCTGGAGTATTTCTGAAGATCCTTGTAATAAGAGGAAAAATAGGATATACAAGGCTTACATACAACGTAAAGGAATTATTTTGATTCTTCAGGTATTAAGGTGGTTCCATGGAATCAGAAAAAAAATCTAGTCTTTTAAAGAAGTGGTGGTGAGTGGCTGCTTGATCGGCAAGTTTTACTGCAATGCATTATTTCAGAGTCCAACCTATGTGACTGTCAGTCAAAATGTAGGGAGAAAATGTGACTAAATCAAAGAGAACAATATTAAAAGAATTCAGAGCTGTTGGATTTTATAGAATTAGCCCCCTCCCTCCAAAACTCACAGTGATACAACCAGAGCTTTGGCACAATAGATTACTGCAGTGAAAGCCACACTACCCTCAGTTACCAAATATGTTTTTAAAGTTTGTCTTCAGATTTCTACTACAGGCATCTTATGGGGCACAGAACAGTCTGCAGATAAAGAAGACTTCTTAAGAATGGTGACTGAGGCTGTATGAATACAAGGCTAAACCCCTCACATTTTGGTAATGGGTCTAGTTGATTTAAGAATGTGTGAAAAATAGGCTCTGCATCTGGATGTTCCAAGTTCCCATAAAATTTCCTCAGTATCCAGATTGATAGGGAACTGCCTTCTGCTCATCTCTGTTTATTTTTTCTTTGGATCAGGTAACATGGAAAAGGATACCAGGAATATCAGAGCTTCAACATCTTCAAGAAAAAGTGGCCCAGTTTCATTTGGAGGGGGGAGACAGGAAGTGTACTTCTCTGTCCATAAAACATCTCTTCTTCCTGCTCTGAAACATGGTTCAGCATCCTTATTTCCTCTTGGTCTAATTAGTTGTCCCTGCTTCTGGTGAAGGGTAGGGAGAGATTTTAAAGTGGTATTAGCTATGTGATGGTATCCATGATCCTCCCTGCCTGTTGACCTTCCCTTAGTCTAGGGAAATCCTGGAGGTTTGATGATGGAGGGAGCAGGAATATGAGGGTAAAAGAACATAGGAAGGGAGGACAAAGATGCCCTGGTTGTATGTGTGGGAGAAGGAGATGGAGAGGGAGAAGAGCTGATGCTGAAATGGAAAGAGCTGCATAGCAATTTAGTGGGCACTGAATTAAATCCAAACTCCTAGTTCCTCTCCTTGTGAGCATTTACTGAACAGCTATTAGGCTAGGGAAGCACAGATCTTACAGGTAGAGGAGAGTAGTTGACCATCTTTGTCAGAGCCTTCCACATCCCTTTAGTCAGAGCTGTAACCTCACTGTGTCCTAGGTGTCCCCTTCAATGTCTAAGTGAAGGGAGTGGACCTGAGAGATCTCTGATCTCCCAAAAGAGACAGAGAGAAAGAGAGCTATCTAGGCAGGAGGGACAAAAAAGGAGCCTGAAGAGGAAGATATTTCACTTGTTCTGCTGGTTCAGCCCCCCTTTCCTCTTTTTCAAATCCAGATTACTTTAAAGGCACCATCATCCTGAGGACAAAGGCCAGTAACTTCTCAGAACAGTAGAAGTAGAGCTCAGACTAGTGTAGGCCAGAGGCTAATGGAAGATGTAGGAGCCAAAATTCAGATGTCCTCTTTGGTTGGAGCTATCTGGGCTCTAGTGTAATAGTGAGGGGGGACTGTTAACTCAAGATTGGTGGAGACCTGAAGAGAACTGCCAACACCACTCATACAGAAAACTTGTATTTTTGCTCCTGACTGTAATATTGGTTACGCAAGCAGCCAACCAACATCACCAGACAGGCACTGCAGTGGAACCCCCAAGGCAAGCGGAAAAGAGGCCGCCCAAGAAATACCTGGCGACGCGACCTTCAGGTTGATAGCAAAAAAAAAAAAAACCTGGAACCAGCTAGAAGCTGCTAGGGCCCAGACAGAAGAGAAGACTAATCTGTTCTGTTGTGCCCATACATACCGGTTGTGGTGGAATGAAATGAATGAATGTAATATTGGTGTAGGAAGGAAAGAGAGAAGCAGTGACACCTTACCCAAAAGTAATGTGAATGTTTTTCAGAAGAGGAGAGACACTTCACATCATGTTGTTTGCTATGCTAATAGAATTCATGTACAGTCAAATATTTAATGCAAGATGATTAATTTGGTACATACTCCAGTGTGAAATTGAACACCTTCCCTGTGACATTAAGATATACAAGAAGTCAGGAAAAAGCATGGCTCTACTTACTGCTACTGTTAATTTCTATTGAGACAAGTTTTGTAGTATTTTTTAATTATCTGATTAGTTCTGAAAGAAATACATCATTTTTTAAAAATGATTTTCAGAATAAAATCTACGGTAATTAAGTATAGATAGATGACAAATAGCTGCAATGATACAAAAATGCTGAAAAACTACCTCTGTCCTTAGCAGGTGTCTGTGTTTCTATTTATGACGTTTTGCTCAAAGAAAGACTAAGAATAAAATATTTTGACTTCTAGTATATTTACAATAATTTAGACTAATTATGGATACTTTTAGGTGTGTATGTTTGCATCATTTACAATACAGTAAATTTTGGATCTTGTCATAAATTGTGTGAATAGATAAGATGGATAGTAATTAGTCCAAATAATACAGAGAGAGAGAGAGAGAATGGTTACTTGCCTTCTTGAAGAACAACAGTTATTCAGTGTAATGGTGTGGGTACTCATCAGATGCACCAGTACTGGAGAGATTTCCCTAGCAGTACCCACAGGGGCAGACAGACATGCACTCTGGCTTTTTGCATGGTCCAGGATGAGGATATAATGGGTGGAGCTGCCCTTTGAACTAGACTCTAGATCAGTGATTCTGATGTTTTGGGGAAGGAGGTTGGGCCATATAATTAACATATGCTACACATCTTGAAGAACAACAGTTACAAAAGGAAAGTAACCGTGTTTTCTTCTTTTAGTGATTGCATATATCCATTACATTGAAGGTGACTCCCAAGTGTTTTTTGATGGAAATGGAGCTAGGACTATAGGACTTTTTTCCCCATCAATCACATCTTCCCTTGATGCAGAAGTAATTGCACAGTGTCTAGCAATGTGTGAACAAAGGACCATATCAATGCTCTACAGATGTTCACAACAGGAGTGTTTCCCCAATGGAGGCCAATTGTGCCCTAATTGAATGTGTTGAAAGCTTTTCATGGAAGATAACAGAACAATACAGCTGGTAATCCATTTGGAGAGTTGTTGTGTTGTGACTAGATGACTTCTCATTCATTTTGCATAGGATACAAAAAACTGGAAAGAAGCCTGCAAGTATGGAAATTGAAAGTACATTTGAAGTATGGAGTTTTTGTTCATCTTTGTGAACATGTGGTTTTGGGGAAAAAGGGCTGGTAAGTATATTGACTGACTGAGGTGAAAATCTGAGGCACTACTTTAGGAAGAAACTTAGGGTGTGGCCTGACCTCCACCTTGTCCTTGCAGAAAATGGTTTATGGAGGATCTCTTACCAGGGCATGTAACTCCACCATTCTCCTAGCAGAGGTGATGGCTACTAAGAAGGCTACCTTCACTGAGAAGCATACAAATAAGCAGGATGCTAAGGACTCAAATGGAGGTCAAATAAGAGCTGATAGCACTAAATTCAAGTCCCAAGGTGGAGTTTGATCCCTGATAGGTGGGAAACAGCCTGGCTAGACCTTCAAGGAAACTGCTATCACAGTATTAGAAAAAAACAGTTCTTCCGGTAATATGAGGGTGAAATTCTAAAATTGCAGCCAGATGCACCTTAATGGAGCTGACTGCCAGACCTGACTCTTTAAGATGTAAAAGAGAGTTCAAAATCTTTTGAATTGTAGATGGCGTAGGAGATGTACTGTGGCTAGCATCCCAGATGGAGAAATATTTCCATTTACTAAGGCACAGGTTTACAATTTTTTTTGCTGTGCCCCTCACTTCAGAGATTCACATCCCATGTGTGACTCCCTCTTTCTAAGAAACAGATATATGTTACCTATGTCCCAAGGTAACAGGAAACTGCCGGAGATGTACCTGAGACGGTTACCTGTTCTTGAACAGAATTGAGGACATTTCCAGTTCTGGTGAGTTGTAAACAAATCCACTGTAGGAACTCCCCCTACTTGAAACACTGATCTTCGAATGGTTGTGTTGAGAGACCGTTTGTGATCCAGATTGAACAACTTACTCAGGTGGTCTGCTAGGACATTCTGAATTCCTGGGGCAGGGGGCGGGGTGCAAAACCATGAGAGTTAACAAGTTCTATATGCAGAAATTCAACAATCTCACTGCCTCCTTGTACCCCTCTGCTTGTTCACATAAAACACTGCTGTGCTGTTGTCGGTGAGCAACTGGATAGTCCTCCTCTGAATGTATGGCAGGAACTGCTGACACTCTATGGATATTGTAAGCAAACTCAAGGAAATTTAGGTTTAATTGGGCCTTGTGAGTGGACCTAAAGCCATGAGCCTGCAGGTTGTCCAAATGCCATCTCCATCCCATGGTGGAAGTGTCCATTACCAAGGTAATACAGGGGAGAACCAGTGAGAATGGGACTTCCCTGCACATGTGTGCAAGGGATATATAGAACAGATATGTCTTAAATGATTAACAGCTACAGATTCCTTCTGGCCCTAATGAAAATTAATAAAGCTCTCCACCTCTGTTTATCCCAGAATAGGATCTGTCTAGGAAGTAATTGTAATGAAGCAAATTGTTCACATCATTCAAGACACTTTGTCTAAAGACCCACATATAGCCTAGGTCAGGAATTCCTCTCCCCAAGAAGAGAAACTAACATGGTTAAATCAGAGTATTGTTAATTATGTAAGCATCTATCTCTCATACTTTGCAACCTCTTTCTCCCTCTCAATCTAGGTAAAAAGAACTTCAAGTTATCAAGAAGGGTGACACCCTGCTTTCCTGAGCAAACTTGCACATTGCGAGTGAATAAACAGATGGATGGGAAAACTTTAAGTTAAGCAAACTAGAAATGTGGTTGCAAGATTGAACATAAAATTGGGCAAACAACCTATTACCCCAAGAAATCCAAGCCACATGTTTCACCCCAATGTATAAACTGCACATTGCTTTCCTTCCATAGCAAATAAAACCATGGATAATTTGTCTCTCACCCCAGATTAGAAGCTGCACCTTTACTTGCCTTGTGAGTTAGCACTACATCCTTCCATATGTGAATAATGTCTTGTTCTATTATAAGTCCTAAATAATGTGAAATGTTTATGTACAATCAAAAATGTATGCAGTATATCCTCCCAATTTACAAGATTATAAGGATTTTGTTGGTTTGCATTGTAACTAATTATTGCACTTTAGATATAATAGGAATTTTCAGGCAGAAGGAAGAAGGTATGTTAAAAGATATTAATTAAGGTATAATTTTGAAATATTAAAAGAATTTGCTTAAAAGTGGTGAATCCCAATTAATAATGGGGGCTAATAATTAAATAAAATCCTTGAAATAAATTAAACTTATAAAGCCTCCAATAAGAATTTTAAATAAATTTGTTATACACCAAAAAGCCATCTACTGGATACCAATGGAAGCAGCAGTGAAAATAAGAGAAATGAAATCTAATGACCCACCTGACAAGTGTCCAATGGGAATCAGATGATGGACCCCTCTAATGAGCCTGGAACTTGGTTATATAAAACTGAGGTCACCATGTGCTTAAGAGAGTTGACTGGATCCAAAAGAAGCTGCAGCATCTTAAGTGCAACCAATGCCTGGATTAGCTGTGTGGAAAGGCCAGTCTCCCATCCCAGAGTTAACAGGATAAGAAATGTTGAGATTTCATTTCAATTATTTTATTTCCCCTTTTATTCTTTATCATGAATAACTGAAGGTTATCTTTATGAGTCTACACTCTCTAGTGATACCTCAGATAACCATATTTTAGATTTAACTCCTTTATAAGTCCAAGCAAACTGACCTAGGAGAAACTGAAAATGACAACTTTGCACAATTGTTTTAAATATTCTAAACTTGTGTCTTTTGGACTAATCCAGTCAAAGAGTAGTAACCATACACTTAAAGGGGCCTTAAAGACCAGCACATCCTTGGAAGTGTGATAAATGCATTAGGAATTGAGAATTTATTATCATAAGTAAATGTAATAAAAAATCTTGGTAATCTGCATTGTTCTTTGATATAACTGCTGAGCTTCAACTTTAGTCTGTGATTATAGAATGCAAGAGGGTAATGTGTATGTAGTACATACCTAGAACATTGGTTGTGTTTGCATGTAAGTGATGAGCTGTTCATTGTTCTGGGTGGATTAATAAATTGTTGGTTGGCTAAGAATAAGCCAATGTCCTTATCTGAAAAATACTGTTCAAGGTAAAAGTTGAACTGAAAAGAAGCTTGCATTAAAACTAGTAAGCTAACATTCCCTGGACTCAAGAAAAAGGGGTTATTCTATTAACACTTATCCTGTTGGAAAACCTAATTCATCCCTTTTCACACTTCCATGTTGTCTTGATTCATCCACCAATTTAGAGATGACTATCCATACTATCTTGGTATCCATAGATGGTAGACTGACTTGAGCCATTACTGCATACCGCCGAGATGCAGTCTGGCATAAGGGATCATATATGTACATGCAGTTATGTTTCCCAGGAGCCTAAGGCAGTTCTGCATTGTGGTTCATGGCTGATCTTTGAACAACAAACAAGGGTCCTATTACAACTGGAAACCTGGGCTGTGGCAGATAAGCCCTGGCTGATGTCAAGTCCAAGACCACCCCAATGAACCCTATTCTTTGTATTGATGACAGGATTGATTTTTCTCTGTTTTTATATTTTCAGGCCTACGTGGATGAACAGATACAGAATCCAATGGAATCTGCTCTCCAACTGCTGACAAGAGTAGTCTCATTCCAATTATTCATTCATATATATGTGCTTGTCCCAATGGCAGAAACTGGCTGATACCACCATTGTGCACTTGGTGAACAATCTTGGCATGAATGAAACATCAAAAGGTAGTATGGTGAACTGGAAGTGATCTCCTCCTACCAGTACCAGAGGCCAGCTGTGTCTGGACCAGGTACTCCAATCTCTCAACTTCCTGCTCTTGTCAGAAGATTTTCAGTGAGAGTGAGAATGAGTTTTGGCGGATGCCCTGGATTCCCTGAAATGGGAAACACAGGAACCACTTCGGAGTCTGATGAGGAGTAAGAGTGGTGGTGCAATACTGGGAGGAGACATCATAGATTGGGACTGGGACTTGCATCAAGACTGCAGTAACAGAGCAGCATTGGAGGCTTCCTAACTACCAGTACCATGTGCTGAGGTGGAGGTGGAGTGGGTATCAGTGGTCTAGGTGCCGTTTATGAAGCAGCTGAGGAAAATGATACCAGACCTGTGCTCCTGGGCACCATGAAAGACACCGGTGTCAATGCTGAAGCCTGCACCATGTGCGACAGCACCAGTAAACAGCCCTCTCTCTGAATGAATGGCAAAAGTACTAGCAGGCCATTCATAGCTGTGTAGGTCTCTGTTGTTGTCCATAGCAGTGGAGCCCTCTGCCCTGCAATAAGCCGGGGTGATGGATCCACTGTTGCCACCAATGAAGTATGTGATCTCGTCAGTCCTGGAATGGGTACCAGAATCAATGTGTCAGTCTTCTGATAACCACTCTGAGGCAGTACCAGGGAGCGGTGAGCCATTGGGCATGGTCTATCTTTGGTATTGGAGTGGCTTATCTTTGTGGTAGAGGATTTTAAAGAAGTCAAAGACATCCTCTTTTTTGGTTCTGAAGGCTCAGGGTGCTCACAGTGCTCAGGGAAAAGAACAGTTTCCATAAGGATGTATCTTCTCTCTTCTTCTTCTTCTTCTTCATTGCAGTTTTGAAGCCATGGCAACTCAGACACCACTCAAGCACTTTAAACAGGTCCAGTAAAGAGCAACACTTTTTGACACCTGGAACAGGGCTTAAAGTCAGGGGACCTTGTCAGATGCTTACCCTGGTACTTGGTGAAGCCTGAAGACACCCGCTTATTCAACAATAAAATACATTTAAAAAAAAATCAATAAATAAGGGTACAAAGTACCAAACAAGTACCACTAACTAAGAACTAGCTAACTAGATACAACTGTAGTTCACAGATAAACCAGGGATGAAAAGCACACTTCAATCATCAACAGTAAGAAGGAAATAAAGGATGGGGGGTGGCTTCTCCCTGTATACCCTTGGCTTGGCGCATGAGGGGAAGCCAAGGTGCAAGTGTGGCTGCCTCTGGGTATTGCTATGGAAAACTCTCCAGAACACACCTAAAGTATAATCAACATATGCAAACACTCGAAGTAGTAGTCATCTCTTTGGAAAGTTGAAAGAACACACATTTTTGGATTTCAGAGTGACTCAACAAACAACTGCCTGGATATTAATACAAATCGAAAACTCGATCAGAGTAGTTGTTTTAAGAAACTATAAAAATCACTATATACATTAGGTTACTGCATTATTCTGCAACATATACTGTAACAGTTCTAGGATTATCTTTCTCTCAACTGCATACTTTAAATAGTAGTAAGAGTATTAAAATGAAACTTAGAGACTGTTACTGTGATTATACCTGTTTCAATGAAGTATAGTTGGATCCATCAGTGCTAATTTTTCTTATTTCATGATGGTCAGCCAGAATTAAGAAAGGCTCCTCATCTAAACCACAGACGAAAGAATATATTACATTAGGGTTTTTTTTAATTAATGTTATGGATAATCAGGAATATAAAGCTGAAATACAGGTGGTTTGAAAAATAAAATGTTACAATGCTACAATGTTATGGATGAAATAAATAGTTAAAACCTTCAGTTGTTTCAAGATAGATCAATGATGCAACATAAAAATGAACAAAGCATTCAATTAATATCTTTTAATGTAATTTAAAATTTCCTTTGTAATACAGGAGCCATATTAAAACTCATGGTAATTTGAAGTCCAAACTGAATGTAAAAGATATTTTGTTATTTATCCTGAGTTTTAAATCAATCAAGTAATAAACAATGCAAGGTGGAAAGAGAAAAAAGGTTACTTACCTTACAGTAACTGTTGTTCTTCAAGATGTATTGCACATATATACATTCCACTGTAGGTATGTGTGTGTCCAGTGCATTCATGTTGGAGACTTTTACCAGCAATACTACTAGGAGGCGCATGCACTCCTGCTCTCCTTGTGCTCTCAGTTGAGGGCAATAAAAGGGGCCTGTGTGCCCTTTCCCTCTCCATTCTTTTGCACCACTATAAGTGGATCCAAAGTAGCACAGAAGGTGGGAGAGTCATGGAATGTATATATAAACAACACATCTCGAAGAACAACAGTTGTAAGGTAAGTAACTGTTTTTTTCTCCTTTGAGTGATTGCACACATTTACATTCTACCATAAGTGACTCAACAGCAGTTCCTTTACAGGTGGAGGAATTTTGGATAATCTTAACTGAAACTATAGTACCAACATTCCAAAGTTGGCATCATCAAGAGAGGCTTGAGCGATGGCAGAGTGATTAGAAAAAGTATGCAGGGAAGACCATTTCCCACAGGGCACATATCAGCTATTGGAACATTGCCCAAGAAAGCTGAAGTAGTATACTGAGCTCTGGTGTAGCGAACTGCTATTCTTGACCAAGGAGAGACTTCAGTGAGCTGGTAGCAGTGTGATATTTGCTGAGATAACTCTGGTTGACCCTTGGTTCTTTCAGGTAAACTACAAAGAGTCTGGGGAGGAAGATCTGAAAGATCTAGTGAGGTCCAAATAAAACACCAGTACTCCATGAACATCCAACATATGGAATGCTTGCTCCTCCTTATGCGAATGGGGTTTCAGCAAAAACACCGGAAGGCTAACGGTTTGGTTTAGATAAAAGGCTGATACTACCTTATGCACAAATTTAGGATGTGGTTCAAGGGATACCTTGTCCTCATGAAATACTGTAAAAGGAAGGTCAGCCAGGAGAGCCTGAAGTTCTGAAAAACTCCTCACGTAAGAAATTGCTACCAAAAATACCAATTACACAGATGATAAAGATAAAGATGCTGTCTCCATAGGCTCAAAAGAGGAACCTATGAGTATCGAGAGAACTACATTTAAATCCCATAGAGGTACCAGAGCAGACACAGGAGGGTAAGTATTGGTTAGGCCCTTTCAAAAATAAAGAAACAAGATGGGAAACCTCTCTATCGGTGGACACAGTGCTGAAATAAAAGCCAGGTGAACTCTCACAGAACTATTTGAGGCCTGATGATTTCAGGTGCAGGAGACAGTCTAGCACATGCATAACCTCAATATGATGGGGCAATAAACTGTGAGACTGTACCAAAACAGAAAATCTTTTCCAGTTCGATGCATACCTGGCTCTAATGGATTCTTTTTCGTTGCTCACCAAGAAGGCCTAGACCTCTTGGGAGCACAATTTCTCATGAGTGCTCAGCCAGAGATCATTCACACAGTAGGGTGGAGAGATTTGAGGTTCAATACAGAGATCTGTCCTGGTTCTGTGACAGAAGTTCTATAACAAATTGTACAGTTATCAGTGAATGGATGGACAGCTGATGTAAATCCATGAACCAATATTGTCTTGGCTATGCTGGTGCAATGAGGCTTAGTGATGTTTAGTCCTGTTTCAGCTTCCTGAGCTCCACTGGAATGAGAGGAACTGGAGGGAACACATATAGGAGGTGACCAGACCAGGGAAGAACAGCATCTGTGATAGAACCTGCAGTGCTGCTAGCCTTGGAGAAAAATCCCATGCACTTCTTGAGGTTGGTCACAAACAAGTCTATTACTGGGTACCCTAGCAGTGGAAAACATGGAGGAGAATGTCTTTCTGATTGACCATTCAAGATGGTCTGTGAAAACCCACTTGTGCAATCTGTTATTGCGTTTCTCACTCCTGAAAGGTGAAAAGCCTTCAGGGAAACATTGTGATGAATACACAGACTCCAAAGGAGGATTGTTTCCCAGCACAGCTGAGACAATCTTGCACCTCCTTGATGTTCGGGTAAAACATACCTGTGGTGTTGTCTGTGAGAACTTGCACCACCCGTTTTCTGAGGGAGGGCATAAATACTACCAGGCCAGATGAATAGTTCTAAGTTCCAACATGTTTATATGCAGGGAAAACCTTCTGGATATAAAAATGAGACTCCTTTGCATATGTTCCTTGAGTCCAATCACCAACTCGGAGAGTGAAGCACTCAAGTAGATATACAAATCTGCACATCCAGAAGGCGCCTAGAAGGAAGAAATACTGAATGAAACCAGCCTTGCAGACAGTGAAGGTGAAGTTTGGCATGTAGAGTTACATACATCCACAAGGCCATATGGCACAGGAGATGAAGGCGGGTATGCACTGTTGTCATTGACCTGGACCTGAGGTCATTGGAAAGGGCGACCACAGATAGGTACCTGTTCTTTGAGAGATAAGCCCTGGTTGTTCTGGCATCGAGGTTTGCTCCTATAAAAATTATGCATTGAGTGCATTATAACTGAGATTTCTCCAAATTTAGTTTCAGGCCTAGATGAGATCACTAGGACATTGTTTTGGATCTCCAGCCAGTTGTTCAGGTAAGGAAATAGTTGAATGCCCAAATCATGGAGGTGGGCTGCTACCATTGACTGAAGACCCTAGGGGCTGTTGACAAACTTAAAGGGAGCACTGTGTACTAGTAGTGGTTGGTGCCTACCACAAAACAAAGGTACTTCCTGCATCACTGCACAGAAGTACACATCTTGTACATCGAGGGAAACATACCAATCTCCTATTTCCAGGAAAGGGATAATAGAAGAGAGGTTAACCATCCCAAACTTGATCTTTCTGATGACATAGTTTAGCTTTTTAAGGTCTACAATGGGACAGAGGACCCAGTTTCCTTTGGGACCAGGAAGTGCAAGGAAAAAAAGTCTTTTCCTCTCGGTTGGTAAGGAACTTCCTCTGTCTCTCCCAATTAAGTAAAGAAAGTAAATAAGGAAGTGTTATTTACTCCTTCTCATAACACAAGAACTAGGGGTCATCAAATGAAATTAATAGGCAGCAGGTTTAAAAAAAACAAAAGGAAGTATTTTTTCACACAATGCACAGTCAAACTGTGGACTCCTTGCCAGAGGATGTTGTGAAGGTCAAAACTATAACAGCATTCAAAAAACAACTAGATACATTCATGGAGGATAGGTCCATCAATGGCTATTATCCAGGATGGTTTCCCTAGCCTCTGCTTGCCAAAAGCTGGGAATGGGTGACAGGGATGGATCACTTGATGATTACCTATTCTGTTCATTCCCTCTGAGGCACCTGGCATTGGCCACTATCAAAAGACAAGATACTGGGCTAGACGACCTTTGGTCTGACCCAGTATGGCCGTTCTTATGTTCCTACGTAATTCTAGAAGAGACCATAGTTCTTGAAGTTACACAGTCTCATGAGAGGGGTCTGTTAAAAGAGAGGGGAAAGGGGGGATGGGAAAAGAAAGGGAAATTAATTGGATAACATATCCCTCCTTTACTGTGCTAAGTACCCACTTGTCTGATATGATGTTTTCCAAAGCACAGTAAAAAAGGGATAAGCATAACTCAAAGGAAGGAGATAGCATTGGCACATTGTCCATTACCAAAAAGTCAAAATGACTGCTTTGATGTCATAGACACCTGGTGAGAAGGGCACACCACAATTGAAGATGGCTAGCAACATTTAGGAGGTCCTGACCTCTTCCTGGGATGGATATTGTGGACTCTGTTGGAAAGAGGGTGTATACAAATACTGTGACCTAAGTAGGTTCCTTTTTTTAGCTGGAGTGTAAACTCTAAAAGAGTGAAAAGGTGCATGGTATCACCTGTTTCTGTAGAAAATTGTTAACACCCTTCAGATGGTAAGTCCTCTCTTGTGATGTGCATGCTCCTTTGGGATGCATGAAGCCTGCAGCCAGGAAGTATGTCACATAGAGACTGCAGTGGCCATGGAGCATGAGGCAGTATCAGTGGATCTGTTGCTACCTGAAGAGATGTTCACACTATAAGATGTCCCTCAGACACTACTGCTAAAAACTGGTCACGAAATTCCTCCGATAGTTTATCAGAGAACTTGGAAATAGCAGAGAAATGAATAAAGTTATACTTAGTTAAAACAGCCTGGTCATTGGCAACTGGCTTTTGTAATCTAGTAGTGTAATAGACTTTACAGTTGAATAAACCTAGCTTCTTAAGCTTCATATCTTTTGGAGTGGTCTTAGGATGGTTTTGGCAAGGCTGCTCATTACCAGGTCCTACTATAAGAGAATCAGGAACTGGATGAGTAAAGAAATGCTCAAACCCTTGCTGAGGAGCCTGGAATAGAGGCTAGAGTCTGTCAAAGAGACTTTGCTGGCTCTAACGAGGCCTCATTGATGGGAAAGCCAAATTTTCCTAGAGTAAAAATCTTCAAAATATCCAGGGGAGTGTGCAGATTTTCTTGCACAATCTCCGCCTGCACTCCCGGAGAAGTAACCATCCTTCTCATGAGATCCTGGAAGACTTTGAAATTTTCTGGGTCGGAGTGAATGGGGGAGATGTTGATTCCAGGGTAACGGCTTCATCTGGTGAGGAAGAAGGAATGTGAGAAGGGGCAATAAAGGCTTTTTTAGTAATTCACTCTCCTCCATGTCAGGTTCCATGACAGCGGGTTGAGGAATAGGCGCAGGATACTGAAAAGATGTCTCATGCACTGAGAGTGAGGGGAGACATTCTCCCAGGAAGTGAATGAGATGGGGGTCTAAAATCCCTTGGAGCAGCCCAAGATCAATATGGCAATGGAGGATATTGCATGGTCATACCCCATCAGTGGCGGGGGACCCCAAGCTGCAACTTTCCTGCATGAGAACCGGTCTTGATCCTTAGACCTGATAATAGAAGATCTATAGGGAGCTGAAGGATCTTGGAGGACAGACAAGTCCTTCCTCTTCTGAGCCCACAGAAGATACATAAGCCTCTTCATGGTAGTGGGTAGCTGGTCCCATAGCTATTCCCATAGGTGTTCTTATGGCTGATATAGGGTCAATAAAAGATGCAGGTTGGAGTGGCTGAAAAGCTGATGAAGAGGTTGGTACCGGTGGTGCTGGAATAGACACTGTGTGTGTTGTCAGTGCTGAATGCGTCAGTGGAGCTGAATGGATAGTCAGTGCTGGTTGCATCATTGGTGCTAGGCATGTTGATGGTGCCAAGTGAGATATCGGTGCTGGGTGCACTGGCAGAGGGGATTGCGTAGTCAGTATCAGTTAAGTAAATACCAGAGCCAGCTGCAGTAGAGAGAGTCAGGCAGGTAAAAACAAAGAAGTTCCCTTGCTGCTAGGAAGGTCTGAAGAGTAGAAGGCACATCAGTTGAATGTATTAGTTCTGACCGTGACAACAATGTTGAAGGGTCCAGAGACCAATGGGAAGGCCCTGGAACAAGTGAAGACACTGGCCTCAGCAGCCCACATGGAGCTGGAGTCAACAGTGCTACCTCTGATGGAACAAGTGAGCACTTCGAATTGTGAAGTTTCAAACCGGTACCAGAGGATTTACCAGATGAGAGTTTGGGAGAAGAGCAAGACTTAGAGGTCTTGTCAGAGTCTGAATGTTTAGATCTCTTCAACCTAGATAGAGAAGAGGAAGCATGACATTCACTCCCAGATTTATGTTTGGAGTCAGAAAATCTATAGGAGTACTCTGACTTGACCCAGAGTCCCCGGAGTCATGATCGTGACTTGGCTCAGATGCAAGTTATGTCACCTTCTTCATGAGATGATCTTTAAGGTAACAGTCTCTCTAATTCTTAGTGTGGATAGGAAAGGAGGTACAAATAAGACATTTGTCCCTGCCATTTCCCTCACCCAAACAAATCAGACAACTCTTGTGCCTAGCCATAAAACCTGAGAATCTTTTCATAATAAATCATCCAGGTACTAATAAAAGTATAGCTAAAATAACTACACTGTACTATAGTATCGATAAAAGCTGTATACAGGTAAGTTTTCAAAAGTTGGCTGACCAAAGCTAAAGCCACGGGGAGTTCCAACTCTTGCCATGGTAGATATAAGGAACCAACAGGGAGCCGACAGACATACTCATTTTATGCTTTCTCCTGAAAGCACAAATCGAGAGAGGGAACATTAGTCTCCTAGTGATACTGCTGTGCACTGGGCTCACAAACATCTACAGTGGAATCTATATGTGCACAATTACTCAAAGCACAAGCAATGTTCAAATTCTGTGAATGAGTTTTTACTATAGTTTTTATACTATAGGTAAGACTAATATCATTAACTGTGTTACAAACTGATAATATATATTTGTTAAGGTTCAGTATATACTTGTAACACTGTTTTATCAGTATGGAGTATATCATATGCTGCTGTTGCAAACAAAAGGCAATTTGATAGTGGCATATCATTTGAAGTTTCCAGAGATTTTCATAATGTGAGTAAATCTAAAATAAATAAATAAATCCCATGTCTCTGACAAAACTAAATGAATTACTACTAGACTTCAATCAGTTTTGTTTTGTTTTGTTTTTCCCCAGGTTTCTTCATTTTCTCCTGGTTTCCCACTATTTTATCAAATAATTTCAAACACATTTGACATGAACTGCAATAAAATCTCACTTTCTGTCTTTATTATTGCTATATTATCAATGAAAGTGTTTGAAGATAAACTGGAGGATAAATACAGAATAATTATAAGAATGACAAATATAATTTAACACTTGATATTAACTGTTTATACACTGTGCTAAAATGATGTGCTGTACAGTGTACATCCATTTCAGCTATTTTAGCTAATACTTCATACATTCAGCATTCATTTCAAACTTAACATAGGACATTCTCCAGTTCTTTGATGGTCTGAGACGTCTCCTTCAGGACTGGCTAATTTAGTGTGTTGTGGAAACAGGCTGCTATGGTGGGCTAAAGAGGCCAAGTTAGGATTTCTGGGTGGACTCAATAACATCTGGAAAAGCCTCTCACAGGCTGGGAACGACTCTTACCACAGCCAGCCTTGCTCCAACATGAACAGCTGCCAATTTAAGTTTGAGAACTTTATCATTAACACTTTGAAATTTTTACATATTTTAGCTCCAGAATGTATCTCGGATCCTATCCCCTCCTATTCTAGGCTCCACTCCTTGCTCTCATCTGACTGCTCTGTGTCCTGTAAATGTGCACATGCCCTATAAAGTAAGGGATAAGAGACAAGAATATCAGATCCCGTCTCTCAACTCTGCCTCTTCAGCTTCCTCTCCTGTTATTCATGGAAGCTGCAGGGACAAGAGTCTCACAGATACAGGGAGTCAGGACTTCCTGTCACTGAGGCAGAAAGTGGCCTACTGTTGGAAAACCAAGCCTGCAGGGAGTACAGGCAGGTCAAGAACAGGAGCATCTCTGCCTGCTAGGGAGATGAGGATTTCCAACACTTTCAGAGGAGTCCAGCAGAGGAGGAATGGAGTGTGTTCTGTTTGTGCGTGGGAGATGGCTTGTAACTGGTAGAGTCCCATACTTCTAATTCTCCCTCCTTGACCTCCTCTTCCAAAGATAACTGACACTATGCAATCCTGATGATTGAAATAAGTCAGGAAGGAACACATATAAGACACAGAGAGAGATAATTAAACTAAGTTCTTATATATATATATATATATATATATATATATATATATATATATATATATATATATATATATATATATATATATATATATATTTACTATGCATACCATTTCAAACAGTCCATTTTGCACTATGACAGGAGATAATGTGATAGTACTGGTTTCTTTACAATAAGAACTGTGAACTGGACATTTTTTATGCAAAGATCAGAATCACCATATAATTTTCTTTTATCCTCTTTTTTTCCATGATTAACTTTTTATGCAGGCTTAATGCACTGGGTGATTGTATGCTAAAATGTCAGCAAGCTATTCTAAAACTGAAAATAAATAAAATAAAATAATGCAGCAGCCGCAGGCTTTTTAATATTGCACATTACATTTTTTTTTACTATTACCATGTGACTGAGCAGCAGGCAATATAAGGTAATTTTTTTCCTGCTTCTGAAATTTCCCAGTGCCTAGTGCACACTTAATAATTCACAGTATCATAATGCACTGTAATTATCCACATAGAATCCTGTGTGCAGAATACACAATAAAAGTAGAAATTATTCTTACATCTAGACACCTTGAACTGAATTCCGATTTCTGTTTCTGACTGAAAAGGATGCTTTAAACCATCTTTCTAATCATTACAAAGGCTGAAACACCATAAATTTCAGAGTTAAAGCTTTTCACAAATAATTTTGGATATATTTGTGTATAAATAAAATGTGATACCTGAAAGAGATTTACAGCCATTGAGGTTATCAGGTTGTGTTTCATACCCATCTGCACATAAGCATTTGTAAGTTCCATATGTATTGATGCATTGCTGGCTACAGGGGAAGCCAGATGAACATTCATCAATGTCTACACATGTTTTGCCATCATCCTTGAGCCAGAATCCAGGCCAGCATTTGCACTGGGAAAGAAAAGCAAGAACACTCATTTTTTATTATTCTTGGTGTCTTTTTGTTTGGCATAAACTTACTAAGAATGGCTTAAAAATTAGAAATTGAGGCCAGAGTAGTCTGGCACCACCAATCTTTCAACAAGGACAACTTTAAAATCATCTTTTTTGACCTACTGTTTTAACTTCAAGTAACTTTCTATGTAACAGGAATTTATCCAACGGCACATTAGAGATGTTTGTTGGAGAATTGTCCTACTGAAGTGAAACTAGCAGAATTTGCTTTTTCTACAGTTTAACAAAATGTTAGGCCTTCTTCCCTTTCTACTCGACTATGACCATATGACAAAATTAACATTTGGAATGAACAAGAACACTAGAGTGTAAAGATCTAAAGAAAGTATGGTTACTTACCCTAGTACTGTGGTTATTAAAGATGTCCTTGTGATTGGATTCTTTTGGCCAGCAATGTCCATTTGGGCTGAGATTGTACCATAGGAGCGCCTTTGTGTTCCCCATTTCCTCACTGCCCAAAAAGATCAAGGACAAACTGCATCCAACTGTCCTCCAATTCCTTCACCAACACAAAATCAGGACTCCGTAGCAGCAGGGAAGGAGGGTGGGTCATGGAATGCATGTGAACACCACATCTCAAAGAAACAGTTACTGTAGGGTAAGTAACTAATCTTTCTTCTTCGATTGACTGTTCCCATGCATTTCACTTCTGGTGACTTATAAGCAGTGACCCCATAGACAGGCTCATGCTCAGTGTCTATTTAAATAGTGATTGCAGGTCAGCTATGTCAAAGCAAGCTTCTGATCTTGATGTCTTGCATAGGAAATAGCGTTTTGTGAAAATATGGACTAGTCCCCATTTAACTAACCTTCAAAAATCAGAAATTGGTCAGCTTCCTAGGGAAAGTGCAGAAGCTTCCTGTGATGTGGAATATAACCTGCAAAGAAGGATCTAATCTAGCTCACTCACAGCATGATATGATGTAATTAGATATCCATTTAGAGAGTTTCTGGGTTGATATTGTCAAACATTTAATCCTATCTGCAGACTCTAGAAATAGTCTAGGGAAGCTCTTATATGGTTTTGTCCTATCCAGGTAAAGTGAAAGAGCCCTAACTACACTGAGCGTGGGCAGCTTGCCTTCCCCCTGCTTGAAGGATGGCTTGGGAGAGAAAACTGGCAGATGAATCATCTGATTCAAATGAAAGTCAAATGATCTTTTGTAAAAACTTCAGTTGAGGCCTAAGGGCCACCTTATACATAAAGAACAGTGTTAGGTATACCAGCCGTAAATATATTGGTGAAGGCAGGACCCATTAACCAGTGGTGAGCTAGAGCCGGTTCGCACCGGTTCACAAGAACTGGTTGCTAAATTTAGAAACCGGTGTAGAACTGGTTGCTAAAGGGGCGGGTGGGTGGACAAACTCCAGTCCGCAGGCCACATCCGGCCTGCGGGATCGTCCTGTCCAGCCCACCTGAGCTCCCAGCTGGGGAGGCTCCCCCGGCCCCTCCTCCGCTCCCCCCCCTCGCAGAGCCTCAGCATGCCGAGCTGCTGGCGCCAGCACAGCTCTGCAGCTCCTGCTGCTTTGAGCAGCATGGTAAGGGGGCCAGGCTGAGAGGCGGGGTTGGCAGGGCCACTTAGAGCCGCATGGTAAGGGGGCAGGGCTGCGAGCTGCAGCCGAGCGGCGGGAGATCAGGCCCCGCTGGAGCCATGCCGCTGCAGCGCTGTTCAGGGCCGCTCCTGGACATGGCGCACTGAGGCTCTGGGAGAGGGGGAAGGCGGGGGTAAGCGGCATGGTAAGGGGCCACCGAGGACCCGGTAGGGAACTGGTTCTTAGGATTTTGGGTGCTCATCACTGCCATTAACCCAGATAAGATTATATTTAGATTCCAGGAAGGAAGGGGGTCATAGACTGTGGGAAACACAAGAATCAGGCCCTTTAGAAATCTAGCAATTATAGGGTGGGAAAAAATGATGTGACCTTGGATGGGGCAAAGGTAAGGTGTTACTAAATTTACTCTTATAGAGTACTTTTGAGATAAAAAAGGTAGTCAGGAATCAGGGTATCTGAAGGAGACAGATCGTGTTGTGTTGCCCAAATAAAGAATCTATTTTACTTGGCTGCAGAGAATCCTTCCTGTCGGTTGACATAACACATAGCTGTTGTGTTGTCAGTCAGGATCTGGCCCATTAGTCCACAGAACACAGGATGAGACACTGTGGAGGCTAGTTGTTTATATAAAGGACAATCTCTTCTACAGTCTAGAGGCTTTGGGTCTGAAGATGGTCCAGATGAGCTCCCTACCCAAGCACGGAAGCATCTGTCACCAGTATCTTGGTGAAAAGAGGTGGACACAATGGTACTCCTTTGCAAACCTTGTGAGGGTGTTTCCACCAATTTAACAATGAGAGTACTTTTCAAGGGACTTGCATCCTTATGTCTAATGTTTGTTGGGTAAATATACATATTTCAACCACCCTTGCATGCAGCATAAGTGAAGTCTGGCATGCTGTGCAACATATGTGCAGAAGGCCACATGACTGAGAAGTTTGAGACAGACTCTTTCTGAAGATTAAGGGTTAGCATGCAGCTGGTTGATTAGATCTACTGTAGAACAGAATGTGTCCTGTGGCAGACAGGCTCTTGCTTTGTAGAATTTGGCGCTGCCACCATGAATTCTATTTTTTGGTTTGGTAATAGTGATTATTTTCCTTATTGATCCTGAAACCCAGGGTGGTGAAAAGTTGCAGGAACAAGTGAAAGGAGTTGTTCACCTGTTGTGGTGATCTTCCTCCAGTGAGCCAGTGTTCCTCCAGTGTTGAGGTGAGGGATACCTGGATTTCTCGCTTTCTTAGTGAGCCGTTATGACAGCCAAGCATTTGGTAAACACACTAGTCCTCGGTGCTGTTGAAAGACTGAAGGACAGGATTCTGTCCTGATAGGGGGAATTTCTCACTTGGAATCTCAGGTATTTTCTGTTTCCTGGGTGAATTAGTATGTAAAAGCAAGCATCTTATAAATTGAGAACCATGAACCAGTCCCGGGAAACTAAGGATGGGCTTATACAGGGTAGAGTTACCATGCTGAACGTAAAACTATGGATGAAGGTGTTGTGTCACCTCTAATCCAGGATTAGGCATCAGCTCCTGCCCACACACACACACCTTCTTTTGCAGAATTAGAAAATAATGAAAATAAAATACTTCCCTCTGAACTCCAGAGTGGAACTGGGCAGATGATGACTATTCTGTTTCATGGCAATTTTTAATATTTCAAAATTGTTTTTTGTTCCACATTGTAAAATAGTCCAAAACTTTTCAAACATTTTTGCACAAAAGGAATTTTGTCAAACTGTCCATTTTCAGATAGGAACCTGAGCATTTAAATACAGAAGAGGTACATGTGTGTGGCTAGGGCACTGGACTGGGATGTGCGAGATCAGATTTGAGTCCTTGCTATGCCTGATTCAGAAGAGTTTTTTTCATCCCAGGCCAGCGCCCTGACCATCAGGTATATAATGTGAGACTCACAGAAACACTTAGGGATGAAACCTGTTCAAGTCATTTTCTCAGGATCTGAGGAGGCTCTCTTCAAGTTCTCCAGGAATAATAGTTTAAGTCAAGCTTCTCATCTTTTGAGGTATTTTCAATAAGAAATGACATATGGAACACCTATTGGGGATATGCCCTTCCTGATGCAAAATACAAAATGCACTTTGAGTGCCCACCATGCAGCAGAATAGTCACAACACAAGAAGGTTTCTAACCATCAGAGGAGTGAAGTTCTGGAACAGCCTTCCAAGGGGAGCAGTGGGGGCAAAAGACATATCTGGCTTCAAGACTAAGCTTGATAAATTTATGGTGGATATGGTATGATGGGATAGCCTAATTTTGGCAATTAATTGATCTTTGACTATTAGCGGTAAATATGCCCAATGGCCTGTGATGGGTTGTTAGACGGAGTGGGATCTGAGTTACTACAGAGAATTCCTTCCTGGGTGTCTGGCTGGTGAGTCTTGCCCACATGCTCAGGGTTTATCTGATTGTCATATTTGGGGTTGGGGAGGAATTTTCCTCCAGGGCAGATTGGCAGAGGCCCTGGGGGTTTTTCACATTCCTCTGCAGCATGGGTCACCTGCTGGAGGATTCTCTGCACCTTGAAATCTTTAAACCACGATCTGAGGACTTCAATAGCTCAGACATAGGTTAGGAGGTTTGTTACAGGACTTACAAGCACTTCCCAAGTTGTGGAAAGGCGGCTACCTATATTTAGCAGATCCCCAGAGATTAAAAATTAGAATTTTCAGGTGGCCAAGAGTCTTCTACTTTTGAACTCCATTCTCTTGTTCATGTGTGAAATCACATATGACATAATCTGCTTGACTTCTGTAGCCATGTCTGCCACAGTGGCAGGAATATGATTCCTGTGACTAAAACAATAGACAGAAGATCCTTCCTCCAAACCCAGAAAAGTAGCCTGGCCATTCAATGGCAGATTTTCTTTACCAGAAGGAGTTGGAGGTGCTTTAGAATTCCTTAGCTGATTCACAGAACCAAAGTCTACTTTACGAGTGGTCCCAAGTTTGCAGTTCAACAGGAGCCGATTCAGGTAGAAAAGAACCTACTATCCACAGAAAAGGGGATGAAACTCATTCAATAAGGCAGGCTTGTCATTATAAAACAAGAGGTAACAAACATTAGGGAATCCATTCAAATGTTAAACAATCATTCTGAAGGTACAAAGGTCCAGGTGGAGTCCCACATCAGGGGAAGAGTGGAGAATTTCTTGGAATTTGGGCCAAAACAACATTTAACCAATGGGTCTGAGACATGGAAGATATATAATTGTTTATCATCATATGCTCCAGCATCTTCATTCTATTAATGAGCAAAATGCATGAGCAAAGTTGCATGCACACAACTGGAGGGCACATTTTGAAATTTTGTCCATTAACAGTGCATTGTTCAATTTTTCTTTGTTAACTGAGTCACTATTTCAATCAACTTGGGAAAAGTTTACTATTTGTATTAATTACTATTGGAGGCATGGTCTTATAAGCAACTCTCAGATCATTTGTATTTTTCGTACATCAGCATGATTTGTTTGGGGGGTTTTAAGTGCTGTATCTTTGGACTATTGTTATTGTAGGTACATTTTCATCACCTTTCAAGTAATATATTAATGTATTAGTTTTTACAAATACATAGAAACAAATGTTGAAATTACTTCATGTACATCATCCCATTGGTTATAACTTGAATTTAAGCTCCTTCTTTTTACACAACTGATGGTCATTTGCATACCTCATATATTGATTTGCATAGGTTTATGATTTTGATTAGGTTACTTGTTTAAAAGATAGTACTGCATTCTGAAGTTCTACTACATGGTTATGTGGTTTAAACAATCATAGTTAAGGATTAGGAACTTATATTATACTATATTACACACCATGACTACCAACCTTGTACCCAAGAGGAAGATCCCGACAATCTTGAGAACAGCCACTGACTTTCTTACTCAAGCATTCATTGATATGGCAGTTTCTCTCATCAGATCCATCACCACAATCCTCTTTATTGTCACAGACATCTATTTGAGGAATGCACTTGCCATTTTTGCAAATGAAAAAAGAACTGTTGCATGACTGTTCTGGAAAAAATAAAATAAAATAAAACAAATGAAGAGTATGTCAGTGGTTCCCATAGTGTGACCCAGCTCTGATATATTTTTTCATGGACCAACTCCAATCTGTGGGGAACATATTTTCTCCTGTTTGTGACTGATCTCATAAGAGTGCTTGCATGACTACAGTAATTGCTTATATGAAAAAGTTATATGTGTAAATTTTACTTTAGTTTTAGATATCTATATTAAGATAAGTGTTTACTCCTTTCAGAAAAAAGTTAATCATATTGTCTATTCTTCATTTCTTCTTCCCCTTCCATCAGTTTGGTTTTGTTTAACAAGAAATAATGAGAAGAGCAGCATCATGCAGCATCACCTCTCTGCAGACCACCAGTGAAAAAGCTATAAACTGTATATTGAAAACTATGCACAAGGGGACAAAAAAGCTGCCCTATGTATATTAAAAATATCACACACTTGATATAGTCTTCTGAGAAAAACACTGGAAAAATCATAATACATTTGTAGAGCTATCTAACATTGAAGATTATTTTTGGTAGCAACGGAGAACTCTCATAGTAAAATCCTCTTATAGGGTTGCCCCCCCCCCAAAAACAAACAAACAACAACAAAAAACTAGCTATCTAAATCCTAATTTGGAAAATGTAACAGGAAAATTAGATGATTCAGGAGCATCCAGACATGTGATAACTTAATTGTGTACCACAAAAGCTAAGAAAAGATGAAAAATAACTATGATGCAAGGTACACAAAATTGAGGAGGCACTGACAGGCATATAGGGAGCACTAATAAGATTCGTCACTAGCATCCAAGTCATACGTCTTTAAAAGGTAATACATATTGATCTAAAGAACTTAAGAATGGCCATATTGGGTCAGACCAATGGTCCATCTAGCTTGGCACCACTTCCAGCAGTGGCCAGTGCCAGATGCATCAGAAGGAATGAGGAGAAGATGGCGATTACTGAGTGATCCATTCCCTGTCATCCAGTCTCACATAGAAGCTCACATAGCTTACACCTATTTATTTGCGCTTGCCTTTCTCTGTACTTTTTCCAATTCTAATATATCTTTTTGAGATGGGATGACTAAAACTGCATGCAACATTCCAGGTGTGGGCGTACCATGGCTTTATATAGTGGCATTATGATATTCTCTCTCTCTTTCCTAACAATTCCTAACATTTTGGACTGTTGCTGCACACTGAGCAGATGTTTTCAGAAAACTGTACATGATGACTGCAAGATCTCTTTCTTCAGTGGTAACAGATAATTTAGACCTCATCATTTTATATGTATAATTGGGATTATTTTTTCCAATGTGCACATTTTTCACTTATCAACATAGAATTTCATCTGTCATTTTATTACCCAGTCACTCAGTTTAGTGAGATCTCATTATTACTTTTTGCAGTCATCTTTGTACTTAACTAACTTGAATAATTTTTTATCGTCTGCAAATTTTACTTCCTTACTGTTCACCCCCTTTCCAGATCATTTGTGAATATGTTGAACAGCACAGGTCCCAATACAGATTTGTGTGGGACCCTTATATTTACCTCTTTCCATTGTGAAAACTGACCATTTATTCCTACCCTTTGCTTCCTATCTTTTAACCAGTTACTGATCCATGAGAGGCCTTCTTTCTTATCCCATGAGTCCTTACTTTGCTTAAGAGCCTTTGGTGAGGAACCTTGTCAAAGGCTTTCTGAAAGTTCATGTACATTATATCGACTGTACCACCCTTGTCGACATGTTTGTTGACCCCCTCACAGAATTCTAATAGATTGGTGAGGCATGATTTCCCTTTACAAAAGCCATGCTGACTCTTCCTCAAGATATTATGTCTGATAAACTTAACTATAGTAAAGGATAAAATTATCAGCCTGTACTGAAGTTAAGCATACCTGCCTGTAATTGCCAGGATCACCACTAGAGTTCTTTTAAAAAATGTGGTTACATTAGATATCCTTCAGTCACCTAATACAGATGTATTGTCTAGTCTATACTAGCTGGAAACACATATGTAAACAAACTACAAGCTACCCTAAACCATCTGGTGTGGCTACCTTTATTTTATCACTTGAGACCAATCAACTACAGAATTCTTGGCTGTGCAGGACTGACAAATTACAACTGCATCCTCCTCACAGGATGAATGAAGCATTAAAGAGACAGGACTGTACCATACAGTTATTAGGATTATAGTCTTTCTATCTACAATTCTAAATTAAGGTTGTTTGGAAAATACATATATGTGATTTAAAAATAAATAAATATGAACCTGAACTTTTGCATTTTATGTTTATAGGAGCTTCATCAGAATGATCTGGGCAGTCAAAGTCCCCATCACATTGCCACTGAGAATTTGAGAGACACCTTCCATCAGCACAACTGAATTCTCCAGAATTACAGTGACGATACCCTAGAAACAGAGTAATCAAAGCTTTACTGCTTCATACTTCGCATATGCATATATTTTCACATAATTTCATAACAGAGTCTATACAAGTAAACACATGTATCTCTCTCTATCTCTATATCTATAGAGAGAGATACAGAAAGATAAATATGCATATACATGTGCATCTCAAAAGACAGACTCCTTAAAAAGCCAAAATCTTCAAGGCAGCTCTGGAAGCTGCATGAGATTGTTTTCTGAGATGCTCAAATAGATTCTGCCAGAAAAATAAAAAAGGACAACAGAAGGGAGTTTCTGCCAGAGTTTAATAAGAAAAATCTACAAATGGCAAAAACTCAAAAGTGAAAAAAAAATTTCTTCCCTCACAATTTTAAAACATAAAAGTCAGGGGTTTTTAGGTGGAAAAATCACCATTTTGCTGCAAGAAACCAAATCAAATGGATGAAATTCATGTTCTTTTCCCAAGTAGCAGAATTTTTCCGTTTTTGTACAAAGCATGTTTCATTGGAGAAAAGAAAATAACATTTTATGTTCAGAGTGCATGCATACTTATGAAAATATTAAGCTATGCATGGGAGTAAAAATAAAGTCAAAACTGACCCGCAGCTGTTTTTCCTGCCTTTTTGAATGTTCACATTCCAACAAATTTTTCCAGTAAAAAATAAAATTTTTAAAGCTCTAAAAATATGACTTGCTCTTTCTGACCAGCAAATCCAAGTGATGGTTGTTTTTGAAGCTTTGTTTCATCTGCACAAATCTTACATGAGCATTAGCAGAAGGAGAAATATAATACCAGCTAACTTTCCTTTAGTTATTCTATGTGATTTGGGTATAGCTCTTCCCTGCCAGCAGATGGAATCAGAGTACTTGACCTTCTGAAATAAGACATCCCTCTGTATCCAAGAGCTTTATTCTCTCAGTATCCTCCGTTGACACTTTGAATGGCGTTAATGTACTACTGGAACCATAAAACATAATTATCGCGTATCTAACTTGTAATAATCACTAGAGAAGCCAGAATAACTCAACAGGGAAACTTCATAAAGCTGTAACTTTTTTTAAAAATGGACTGTCCTTAATTCTATCTTTAAAAAAATGAAACCTCCCTTCATGTATTAATTACTCATGTCGGGCCAGGCCTCAGCTACACCTGAGACACCTTTGTGTCAATGGCTGTCTCAGCGAAAGCTTCTACTACCCATCTGTAGTGTCTGGCAAAGACATGCAGTTAAAACCAGGTCAATCTGGATCTGACACACAGGATGCTCTTTCTATGGTGCTCCTATAATCTGGTTGAACAGGCTTTGAAGAAATGTGGAACTGAAATTGGATCTTCTTTCATATTTCTAAACAAGCTTCCCCAATCAGTTACTCTAGTTAAACTGAAATAGTTAACGCACATGCTCCTTTTCTTTTTTGGAGGATCTCATGGAGAACAAAGCATTTCTCTGCATACTCTCTTGGAGACATCTCATCACAACAGAGAGTCTGAAATTTCCATATTCTTATGGACAAATAAATAATCACTAAGAATAAGCCTTGAAAGAATAATTTAGGATTATAAAATGGAACAGAATTCATATTGAAACAATTATCAAAGACTAATAGAATAGTAAAAATATTAAGAGAATTTAAACCCAAATTCAGATGTAAAAGAGGACTATATCATCTGAGCATTGGCCTAATTTTGTTAATTTCCTTGAAGACTTCCACCTTATCTGAATATCACCTAACTAGAAATGATAGACTAACTATAAATGCAGCAAATTGTTCAAATTGCAGCTTCAGTGAAATATAGACTCTTATCTAAACAACTCAGGAAACAATCAGGATGTCTACTATCTTGGCATTGAGGTACACCAAGAAGAAAAGTTTTTTTCCTTCTGATTCTAAAGTGGGTGAAGTGCCTTGACTGCAACATTACCTTTTCTGAATAAGTTTCATCTTTTAATGCCAACAGGCAGGATATAAGCAATAAATTGAGATGGGTTTTCATGGTAAACTGGGTTCTAGATCAATAATTTCTTTGTTGCTGGGTACCTTAGTTGGCTTGGCAGGCAGAGACTGACCTGCTCTGGCTATACTGTCGGCCATGTCTAGTTGAGACTGCTACAATACATCATAGAAATAATAGAAATGTAGGCATGCAATGCACCTTGCTAGTCATCTAGTCTAGTTCCTTGCAGGGAAGCAGGACTACATATTATCTAGATCATCCTTGACAGATATTTGTCTAACCTGTTCTTATAAACCTCCAAATGCTGGAGATTCCACAATCTCACTAGATAATTTGTTCCAGTTCTTAACTAGGAAGTTTTCCCCAATGTCTAACCTAAATCTCCTTTGCTGCAATTTAAGCCCATTCTTGTTCTGTCGTCAGTGGTTAGGAGAACAATTTAAATAACCTTTTACATACTTAAAGGCTGTTATCCTGTTGCCCATCAGTCTTCTCTTCTCCAGTCTAAACCTTTAATCATTTTTGTTGCTCTCCTCTGGACTTTCTCCAATTTGTCCATATCTTTCCCAAGGTGTGATGCCCAGAACTGGACACAGCTGAGACCTAATCAGCGTGGAGCAGAGCCAAAGAATTACTTCTTGTGTCTTGCTTACAACACTCCTGTTAATACATCCCATTTGGCGTGGTGTGAGCACTTGTTGCCAGTGAGTCCCAACGTGTGTTATGAGGCTGTGCCTGTCAGCACTGACCCTTATTATACAGTATGAGCTCCTAAATACAGTCTCATTGTTCCCAGCATGGCAATTTGATGTGCCCTAGTGTGTAGTACTGCAGCAATATAGATGGGAGCTCTAGGGAAAAATGGTAACTTGCCACAGTTCCTACACTTGAAAACATGCAAACTTGGAATCGTCTTAAAAACAGTGTCCATTCTGGCCATTTACTCTCCCTTTGCTTGAATAAGATTGTAAAGGCACAAAAGGAAGAGTAGCCATAATTATCCTTCATTTCCTTCAACCGAGAAACTCCTCTCTGACAAATTCCAGAGAAGAAGGAAAGGTGGTCTCAGAGTGTGGACCCATATCAACAATAATTCAGGAAGAACTACAGTTACTACAGTAAGTAATCTTTTTTTCTCATTTTGAGAATTGCTCATTTGGAT